>NC_056727.1:1200678448-1200749042 GCF_019279795.1 Protopterus annectens
TTCAGTGCAGCGGAAGGCCACCTAATAAACATGTATAAATGAAAATACTTTAAAGGTCATGGCTAAACAAATCCCTTTTACTTTCACCATAGCAGTATTAATTGTCACAGTTTAACTAGTTTTATGGTATCCTTTCACATATTTAAAAAAATAACATCACTGCATTGTAAATATTGTAAATCATGTATGTTGAGTATAGCTCGTAGCTGTCTTCAATTCCAATATACTAATACAGTTCCTTCAGTTGAATGAGTGCTATATAAAGAAGTACAGATACAGAGGGGAGGGGTTTACCTTTTCTAAATTAGGTTTAAATCCATTAAGAAAACGTCCCTAAGCAGTCTTATTACACCAAACTTTCTAGGAATGGACTTTTACTTAAACACAACAGCTCTTGCTTTCACACTTCTGTTTGTATTTAGGTACACATTATGTGGTTGTTTAGCACCTCAGCACCACAACAATGTGCAACATGAGCGCACTATGTTCTGTTCTGTTCCATGTTCATTTTGCCCTTTACCCTGATAATCTGGTTTGCTTGTCTTTGGAGATTAATTTCACCCCTTTCCTCAGTTCCTCCTCCTCCTGATTGCTGTGACCTCTTCACCGACTATATTTTTCCTGTTTAAGCTTATAATAAGCCTGTTTAACTTTACAAATTTAACTCCAACTCTCTGGTCATTATACAAAGTAACTCAGGATTTTTCTTGTGCGAATTAATTCACTTTGATTTTTTTGGGCCAGACAGACTTCCCAGGGTCACATCTTTAATTGTGTTGCCTTTTTTTTTCTCCACCTGGCCGTACCTTTCTAATTCAAATTACTTGTGATTGATTTTTTTTATTAGAGGTTGGAATCTATAGCTGTCAAATTATTCATCAGTTTATGGCACATAATTATTAATTTTTAAGCTTCTCAAGACTGGAATGTGATTGAAGAAACATCTGTGTGACAAATGTTTCCCTTTGTTGTTAAACATTTTAATGAATAATATTTTATGAATTCTAATGAAACATATAACAATCATATAATTAAACGTATAAACATATAATTCTAATGAAATGTATAACCAAAACCAGACCCGATCATATTCCATATATGGATGTGTACCTAAACCCATACAACATACTTAGACCTTTCAAGAAAACATGTAAAACTCAATGAAACACTAGATTATTTCTCTGAAAACTTTGTGCTTCATTTTCTTTGCCCAAAATACTGCCCATTCAGCCTGTCAAGGAAAATTCACAAGGTATTTAGCTGGTTATTATCTCTGTTGCAAGGTATAAACAAGGTAAGACTGTATGTGTAGAATCTCCTGGTGACCTTGATGCATCAGTTTCTTCCATACTGTCAATCCAGTATTTTCATCTGTCTCTCTTATTAGGAGTATTTCCAAACTAATGAAGTCTTTTTTTTTTCCCTAAGTCTGAGATTCTTTGAGTTCAGTCTGACTAGAGAACTCTCAACTTACAGTGAATGAAAACTCAGAGAGTGATATGCCATCTTATCTACTCAGAATCTTTCTACTTCTCAACCATTGTAGCACACTTCTAACTGAGTGGTGTCATCCATGTAAAGACAGCAATTATCCAGTGCATGACCTCCCAAATAATCACAAAAAAGACCACCAGAGTTTTGAAACAGTGCAATGCATTTGCATTCCAAGGTCTCTGTGAAGATGCACCTAAGCTTTGCAGCTTTGTTTAAAGTAAACAGAGCATCTCATTTTTACCTTATGCTGTGTGTTATCTGTGAGGGCTGTTAGTTATTTCATAAGGAAATCCTTGGATAGTGCTGTCTCTAGATCTCCTTAAAATCATCTGTAGTCAGCCCTCGACCCCTTCTTGCAAATCCTGCTCTCTGGGTTGCAGACCAAGAGCAACTGCTGCTGCATCCCCGAGAAAGGGCCAACAGATATAGGATTTAGGGAATTGGACTCAATTGTGAAGCATAGTTGGTCTGTCTTGTTACTGCATTGTTCTCAGTGTGTGCTTTTCATCTGTACTTCCAGTATCACATTTTTCCATTCCTTCAGAGAGATAATAATTCTGAATTATCCTTAGCTGTATTATACAAGAATATCTTTCAATACTTCTCCTACACTCTATACTTTCCAGAACATAAGCTTGCCTTCAGTGCCACAGAATGTTTTTGTTGGAATAAGGCTATATTTATAGGGGGCAGCCACTTTGTTCGCCCTCTCCAAACTCCTACACGCTTCTCTCCCCTACCCTGCTACTAATCCTATCCACCCCATCTTACATTGCATTTAAAGTTTGCTATCTTCCTCCATCTTTCAATCTGATAGTCACTGCTAACCTCCTTAACTCCTACCGTTCTAATTAGAAATTCATTATATCATCATAACAAACCACTCCTACTGAATTCACTCACTTAATCTCCTTCCACATCTGTTTTTTTTAATGGTCATCATAACAAAACTTACTTTCCTGTGTTCTTCCCAGCCTGTATTCCCTCCCTATCTTCTCACCTTTGCTGTTCTCTGCAACATTCCCTCCATACTTTACTTATCCAGTCTCTCCTCACATCCAGTTAGAGGTTAGCTCCATCCTTCTCCAATCATCTCATTTATCTCTGCTCCCCTCCCACCCCAGTTCATAGGTTGGTACTAGGCTATTGGCATTGGGGCCTATACAAGCCAAGCCATAACAATTCCCTGGCTATTTCTTCCCACACTATTTATTTCCCTGGACCCCTGTCTAGCAGGGCGACTGACGTAATTCCCTGACATGTTCTGTTATAGTGAAAGATCCACAGCCATTTTTATCTAACCTGTAAACACCACTTAAAGGAACACTGCTCTTCTCCCTTGTACTCTAGATATTAAAGTCTAACCTAAGTTACTTTACACTAGGAATTCCTATAACCATTACATTTACATTCTCCTGCTGATATTTATTTTCCTTCAACACTCACACAAATCCCACAGTAATTACCTGATTGCCACTGCCTCCATATATCAGAATACATCAATACCTACACATAGCCTATTAAACGTTCACATCACATTACACCCATGCCAGCATCCAACTTACATACATCAAACTTATCCGGGTCCTGATACCTCATTATCTCTATTTTTGGTAAAAAAACAGTTATATCCCTGTTTTATACCCAAAACTACACATTCCAAAAGTACTACTCCAATTCAGTCCCAATGTCTTTATACTTCTGCTAAGAGAAAACATCGATCCTAGTCCAGGACCACTTAACAGTAATGCCTCCACTCAAACATTATCAAGAACAAAAGTCATCAAATTCAATGCCTTTAACATACAACATAATATTGATATTATAGGTATTACAGAAACATGGCTGAAACTTGGCACCCCTAGTCTTCAGCACCTCATACCAGGTTATTCATACTTACAAGATTACAGACCAGGCCAAAAACCTGTGGGAGGAGCATTAATTCTCTTCAAAAACAGCCTTAGCCCCACAGTCATTGCACAAGCTAACAGCAACTCGGAATTGGATCCTAAGTGGACCCTTTCAAAATTTCGACCAACTAACCAGTCGCCTGTGCATACCTACCTTCAGCACCCTCATCCAACAAATATATGCCAAGAAACTATAACATAATCATTCTTGGAGACTTCAGCCTTAATTACTTGGGACCTAAAGCCATTTGTCAGACCTCTTGGCTAGCTTAAGTCTTACTCAAATCAACTCTGAAGCCACTAAATTAAATCTTCAATCCAATAAGCACATTTCACTTGATCTTGTAATAACTAATAATTCTACAGATATCTAACCTCATCATACATGCAGACTCCTTCAGTGATCACTGTCTCATAATATTCTCAGTACATAATCTGACATTAAAATATAAACCCAAACTTATCACCTTCAGACATCACTAATCTTAAAAACTACCTTGCCACCCTTGATTGATCTCACTTGTTATAAAAGACCACAATGGCACAGCTAACAACCTTACCAACACCATATTGTACTTGAAAAACAAATTCTTTCCCTTAGTACAAAGGCTACTTCGACTGCATAAACATGACTGGATATCTACCGAAGTCAAACACCTCCTAAAATTACATGATGAAGCATGGCACAATTGGAAATGCAACCCGTCCACAGATTCCTGAGCCAAATATGCCTTACTGTGCAACCTAGCCAAGTAAACCATCCAGATACCCATAACAAACAAATCTCACCTTTAGCCAAACCTAAAAAATTCTGGAAAAAAAATCAACCTGTTGACTGGTCGAGAAACGCAACACATGTCCACTCCCCTGAACCCCTCTAATACAATGATCATACTTCTCAACTGTCCAGATTTTGGCAGAATGTCCAGATTTTGCCTCATATTTTTGATTTGTTTCCCTTAAAAGTTGTATTTTTTTTTCTGGCAAATCACTGAGGATTAGAATCACTAGATAATGACACATACTTGAGTTTCAGACGTTATATTCTTCAGAAATTAATGCTAACACAAAACCTGTTCTTCTAGTAACTTTCTAATTTTATAAGTGCAATATTTAAAATCTATCTCCATATTTAGGCCTTTGTCCCCCCATTATTGTAGGCTTTGATCAGATTTCTTGAGCTAAGAGGTTGAGAGGTATGAGCATCACGTGCAGACTCTCATGCATTAACTACCCAAATGAGTTCAGCACCTGCCACATATCAGCAACACAAACATACCACCCCACATTCCACTATTCCCTTTCAAAAAGATTAGAACCAGAGATAATGAAGTTCAGTTTGACCAAATAAAATAGATACTGCCCCAGGCTTGGATAACCTAGTCCCTTGGTTTTATTCGCCTTTGTAAGGACTTCATCTCCCATTCTCTCACTTAAATATACAACTTCTGCTTAACTAATAAGGTTATACCTCAGGTATGGAAAATAGTGAAGAAAATGTCCAAAAGTGACCAGACAAACTACATACTACTGTATCTGTTATTCTTTGTCTCGGAACAAATTCTTGCCAAACAGTTAATTCTATCAGAGCTATTTCAATTATATTATAACACAGCTAGACAGATGAATAGACAAATACACACTTAGTCAAAGACGTCACTACTGAATGAAACATACTGTCCAGCTTATGTACTCTTTTCAACCAGTGTTATTTTTAATGTCCTTGTGACTTGTTCTTCTGGTTTCTGTCTGTGTCAAGAAAAAGTTCATGGTTATTTCATGCCCTTTTTTGGTCCTTGCTGTATCTGAAGACTTCACAAAAGCCTCTCCACATCATCTTTGCGTCACTTGACCTGTCTGCATTTTATTTATTTATTTCTGCATCTGAAAGCCAAGAAAGCCAACTTCCTTTTTTTCTATAACAGGATGCCTTTACAGTAAAGCCCACAGCTATTTGTTATTAATATCTAAGCTGAACATGTACAAGAAATAACTGTTATTGCAAAACAAGCCATATTATTTTGAAAACTGCTGTTTGGCCTTGCACATTTCCTTTCACTGTACACACAGTATATTGGGGAAAATCATTTTAATTTACACAATATCTATCAAATAGTAATAGCTACCCCTATTCCAAAACTACCCAAGCCACCTACTGCTTCACAATTTCATCTCTCAATACTTTCCATGTTAAATAAAATATTAGAAAAAATTATCTACAACAAAATTATTGATTATTTATGTCAATGCCATCTTCTATCCAGGATTGTAGTCTGGCTACAGCACCATAACCGCTCTCTGCTCCCTCACCAATAGCATCCTATCCATTATGGACAAAGGCAACATGACATGAGCTGTCTTTATTCACCTTACTAAAACATTTGATCTAACTGAACATAACTTACTATTTGACAAATTAACTGAAATAGGTGTTAGCGATGAATGATGCAAAACCTTGGTTTGTAGACTTCCTCACCAATAGATCCTTCAAGGTGAAAGTAGGTACTAAGTAAAAGCCCTCCTAAAAAAGTACAAAAAGTTTTACTGTGTGAACATTCCTTGGAGTAATCCAGAAACATTTTGGTCCACCTTCAAAAACGTTTACCCAGGCCAAAAAAAAAAATAGTCCTGTGCTAAATAATACTGATGACACTATTACAAATTCCTTTAACTCCCATTTTGTCAACACAGCAACTCCACTAAGCAAGGCCACAGGTCCTGAAAATCCAAGTTAAACAGTTACCTTTTTACTAAAAACCACCCCTACTGCATCAATCAAAAACCTCCTACTGTAGTAGCTTATAACCTGCCAGCAGAATACATCAAAGTAGTAGCTGAAGCCTTAGCATTTCCTGTCTCCATTTTCAAGTAGATCCATTACAGAATCATTTGTTCCAGCAGTATGGAAATGGTCATGTGTCATACTACTACTACAGAAGGAAGGAAACTCTACTTAACTAGCTAACTATCAACCCATTGCTATCCTTTTTCTCTCTCAAAATGCTTGAGAGTTGTGTGAAGAATCAAATCCTCCACTATCTACTCAACAGTAATCTTCTCTTACCTACATGGGACAGTTCTTGCCCACCATAGCTCCACTATACACTATCATCATTTCTTAACAAATGTCAATCAACATCGTATTGCTGGCAAACCAGTCATGGACATTTTTTTTGGAAGTCTCCAAGGCATTATATTCTGTTCGCACCCAAAACTGATTCACACCCTGACAGAACTTAACTTACCACACACAACATTATCATGGCTTAAGAGCTACCAAAATAGTCACACCCAAGCAGTAAGATGGCAGAACACTTGCTCCTCCTTCCTCCTAGTCTGTACAGGTGTCCGCTAAAGGTCTAATCTTGGACATTTGCTATTCATTGTATATGTAAGCAAGATTTGCACTGTCACATCTCCATCCACAATGATTCAATACACAGATGATGCTGCAATCATTTGCTCCATCCCCCTCCTTTGGACAGCTACAGACCATTACTCAGGAATCATATTCAGCAGTAGATTGGAAATGCTCACTTTACACTTAATGCTATCTCGCCTTGTGTGCCATTCTTTCATTTGCTTCTTCCTCGTCCAGTTCTGCTCTGCTGCCCTGTACAAACAGCCAGCACATATTGGCAAGACTCATCACCAGTGTATTTTGTCTGACATAAGCTGTAGGCAACATACAAATAAATACTGACCAGTCAGACCAGAAGAGATTGTTTGTGGATTTATTGCATCATGAACTCTGGAGCCACTTGATTTACTGAAGATACTCAGTGCAGTAGTGCCATTTTATGAATCAAACTCCCTGAAAACCACATTAAGCAATCTTTGAGATTGCAGTTTTACCCATTGTTCTGTGACCGTGGACTATAACAGCATAATGTAATATAATTTCCTACAGCAATGATGTCCCATTCATCAATCACATGCAGATGTGAGAGGGGTTTGATTGGCATGGGAGATTGGTGCTTGGGGTACTCTGGGTGCACAGTGCAGCATGATGGATGCACAGGATCAGTCTTAATTTTGCAAGAAGTTTTTTGAATTGCAAAGTGCTTTCTTGTACCACTCCATGACGCACAAGCCCTGCTCAGTGCAGTACGAGTTTGTTTGTAAGCTGTCAGAGTCTTATGCTGAGGACTTCATCTAACAGCACCTTCCAAAACCATACTATATTTTATAGTTTATGCCTTACATTTTGTAGTATTTTCCAGATGTCTTTCATCAAGCTTCCTGCTTTAACTGAAACTAGGAAATTGTTTCCTTTGTGGCTGGAAATGGTATTCCCATCAGCTGAAAAATATATTCATTTCTTTTTGGCTTTCAGGAAAAATCAGACAGCTCTTGGACCCAGCAAACTAGTCTAGAATCTTATACAAAGTTATTTACTTTCATTGAAATGTAGTTGCAGAACCTGACAGGACAGCAAAATATAATTGTGTGCTGAGTTTTTGGCTTTGTTTCTTCCAGTAGTCTAGGAAATGTCAGTTACAAAACATACAATTTGTTCAGTCTTATAGAATTGTGTCTTATTCTTAAAATCACAGGTTGTTCTGTAGACACTCTTCATTTTATGCAGCCTTTCCAATGAAAAGAGCCTTCTCAAAGTGAATTACTAAAATCGGTGTCACCCATTATTCAAGAGCCTAAAATGAGTATTTTGTCTTTATTTTACTCTCATGATAGAAAAAGCAGTCTGTTTTGATCCTCCTCCTCTTTGTCAGAAATGGTATTTAAACCATTTGTCAAAACTGCTGTGGAATACGTACCAAAACAGAATAACTAAATGTAGTGAACTGATGTTAATGTGATCTCATTAAGTTTCTCTATGCTTTTCATATTGACAAGTGCATAGCTTCCATGTTTACTGTATTCCCAAGATAGTGTCAGCCTAGCGATTTTCTGAAGTAATGTCCCCTCTTCTGTTAGAAATCATGAGCTAATTAACCAGATGTTTTATATTTGCTGTTAGAGTGAAAACTGCACAGTAAGCATGCTGAAGCCAATGTTTATATCTGTGGTCCATTCGCACTGGAAAAAAATCCAGCTCTACTGCCAATGACAGCATTTAGTGAATGTCTTTTTAAACTGATTTCATAGACAGAAAGAATATGACAAATGGTGGCACGATTGCTGTATTTTATCATTTAATAACATTTCTATTGGTTTTCTGCTGTAAAACTGTTCATGATAACGACTTATGATTTTTAACTAATTTCACTTAATCTTTAAAGAATTTCATATGTAATTGCTACATGTATATTCCTTTGTGCCAGACCTGTTAGTTATTTACATAGTTAGCTCTGGTACTGTCTGAAGTATTCTTTGGTCCACAAAACAGTCCATGTATTTTATGTTCATGGCCTCATGAGATTAATGACAACAATATTAACTATACGTACAGCTTATGTCTTTATTTCCACATTTCTTCTGTAGGGTACAGAGAAAGATCTGCCGTTGTGATTCTCAGAAAAGGTAGCATAAAATGTTAGGGAAGAACAATCATTTATGAAACAAGGGATCAGAGGAAGGGAAGAAACACTGGAAAATGCACCTTAATGTTGAAGGAAGCAGGAGGAAACATATTCAGAAAAGTAAAGGTTTAAGTAGCAAAAAGAAAATGGTGACTTCAGTTAAGCTTGGAGGGGGTTGGGATAATGAAGCTACAGTGGATATAAAAAGTGTACACACCCCTGTTAAAATGCCAGGTTTTGTGATATAAAAAAGAGACCACAATAAATCATTTCAAAACTTTTCCCACGATTAATGTGACCTATAACCTGTACAATTCAATTGAAAAACAAATCTGTTGGGGAGAAAAAATTATAAAAAAATAAACGTACAATAAGCTGGTTGCATAAGTCTGCACACAATACTTTGTTGAAGCACCTTTTGATTTAATTACAGCATTCAGTTGTCTTGGGTACACACTTGCCATCTATCAAAGAGACACTGATTAACCCTAAATAAAGTTCAGCTGTTCTAGTAGGATTTTCCTGACATTTACTCAGTTGCCTGATACAGCAAAACTGTAGTTTGCAGAGAACTTACAAAGCATCAAAGGGATCTCATTGTTGAAAGGCATCAGTAAGGAGAAGGGTACAAAAAAAATTCCACTGCATTGGATATACCATGGAACACAGTAAAGACAGTCATCAAAGAGTGGAGAAAATATGGGACAACAGTGATGTTGCAAAGAACTGGATGTCCCGCAAAACTGAGACAAGAAGAAAACTGGTAAGGGAGGCTGCCGCCAAGAGACCTACAGCAACACTGAAGTAGTTGCAGGAATTTCTGGCAAGTACTGGTTGTGTACTACATGTGACAGCAATCTCCCGTGTTCTCCATATGTTTGGACTATGAGGTAGGGTTGCAAGATGGAAGCCTTTTCTTACACAGAAAAACATCCAAACCTGACTAAAATTTGCAAAACGATACATCAGGTCTCCCAAAAGCATGTGGGAAAATGTGTTATGGTCTGATGAGATCAAGGTTGAACTTTTTGGCCACAATTCCAAAAGGTATATTCGGAGCAAAAACAACACTTCACATCACCAAAAGAACACCACCCCCACGGTGAAGTATGGTGGTGGCAGTATCTTGCTTTGGGTTTGCTTTTCTTCAGCTGGAACCGGTGCTTTAGTCAAGGTGGAGGGAATTATGAACAGTTCCAAATACCAGTCATTTTTGGCCCAAAACCTTCCGGCATCTTCTGGAAAGCTGAAGATGAGGAATTTTACCTTTTAACACGAAATGACCTCGAGCATACATCCAAATCAACAAAAGAATGGCTTCACCAGAAGAAAATTGTAATGGCTCAGCCAGATTGCAGACCTAAATACAATAGAAAATCTGTGGGGTGACCTGAAAAGTGCTGTGCACAAGAGATGTCCTCGCAATCTGACAGATTTGGAGTGCTTTTGCAGGGAAGCATGGGCAAAGTATTAGTTTAAGGGTGTGCACACTTATGCAACCAGCTTATTGTACGTTTTTTATTTTTTATATTTTCCCCGACAGATTTGTTTGTTTTTCAATTGAATTGTACAGGTTATAGGTCACATTAAAGGTGGGAAAATTTTGAAATGATTTATTGTGGTCTCATTTTTTTATATCACAAAAAACTGGCATTTTAACAGGGGTGTGTACACTGTTTATATCCACTGTACAGTGAACTAATGGAGTTGTGAGGAGAAAAGTGTAGTTGCATAGAACATGTATGGGCAGAAATTGATAAAAAAAAAAAAAAAAAAAAAAAGACACCAAGGCTGCCAAAAGAATGCTATAAATATAAGGTCTACATCACATAGTCAAAGTTCTATAACTTCAAACACGAAATGTATGAACCATTCCGTTTAAAGTTACAAAAATTCGACTATGAATAATAAAAAAAAAAAAAAAAAAGGAAAAACAGTATAAACTGTTGTAAGCAGGCGGGCAAGGAACCCTGTACCCCCACACCCCCTGCTACTTAAATATACCAACTCTGAGATCGCACCTCATTCAACAGAACAGAAACCTCCCCTTATGGAGATTTCCGTTGAAACGCTCAAACTTATGATCTTCACCATATAAGGTTCGAACTTGTACAAGTTCGACTATGTGATACGAACCCTAAATATGCACATCCAAGGGAAAATTTGCATCCTTAGCGTGACTACGAACATAAACCTAATCAAATATTCTAATAACTGCTGCAATATGGTATACTGGAAGCAATGGCAAAGTCAACAATGTAGTAGTTTTCAAAATTAATCAGATATGCAGACCGTGAGTATGACAAATAAGGAGCTACATGAATAGATATTGATATGCAGAATTGAGGAGATTGGTTAATAACTATATAGAGATACTGAGTGCCATTTTTTTACACAAGCATTATACAACAATTGTCGACACGAGGAAAATGTATGCAGTCATGCCTTTATTCATTTCTGCAATCAGCAAAAGTGTGTGTTGTTTTTACTAAAAGTAAATAATGGAGCATCATATTGTTGTGTCTTTAGGTCAGCATATTCATGCACCAATAGTATTGTTGTTTATGGGTCTAGTATTATATAACTAGTGAAAGTTACGATTTTTTTTTTTAATTTATTCTCCAGTACCACTTTATCCAATTCAGAGTCATAGGAGAGCTGGAGTGTATCTGGCGGCTGGAGGTTAGTTTGAAGTGTTGCAGTTGAGACTGATTACTAAAAAGGCAGAAATCATTCACTAATGGCACTGCAGTCATCATGATAGACTGTCACCAAGCAAGACATGGGCTTGGGGAGATTATATGAGATGACCTCAGGGCAGCAGTATGTCAGGGCTATAAGAAGGAACCACAGAATGTGTGTAGTGCATAATAAGATTGAAAGGCCAGGAGTAACAGAGAGAGATGTTCATGTTTGCCTTCAAGATCATTGCAATATTCTGATTGTGTTCTAAAGCCTATGATTTCTCATGAGTATTGACTAGGCACATATCTGTGGAATTACTGGTAGTGAAAGAGTCAGCACATTTCCTCCAAATAGAACACCCAGCTAATCCTGCACTTGACAGAAAATGTCTTGCAACTAATATGTGCGGATTTTTTTCACCTTTTACCATATCTAGCTTGTTTTGCTCTTAAGTGGATACCACCTACAGCTTGTGTTTTGTAACCCTTAAATAGGATGTTGCATAACTGCCACAGATGTTCTACTTCCTGTTGACATATTTTCTCTTCACCCCTCCATATGTATAATTTAGTAACTTTTTTAAACAAGAAACTTCTTAATTAAATTATCACCTATTACATAGGCAGTCATACATTTATATAAATGAAAACAAACCACACTGACATATTTTTAGTTGCAAACATTATATATTGCTTATAATCTATCAACTCATTGTCATTCAAGCATTACACAGCTCATTCAAATCCTGCCTTTTAAACCTCATCCCCCCTCCAAAATGTTGTTCATTCTGCATGTATTGTTCCATAGTTCTAATTTTTTTCTATGTAATTTGTTCCTACCCTTTTCTAAAGATTCCATTTCTAGTTGTTTTACATCTGCTTCTATATTCACTACTTCTAGTACAGTTGGTTTAGACTTTGATTTCCATTTTCTAGTAATTGCTTTTTTGGCAGCCACCATAATTAGACTCAGCAAGGCCTTGCTATGTCTAAGCGATTCCAATTTAGTATCACAGCTCAAAAAATTAATTTCCTTAGTTACACTAATTTGCTTGCCTAGTATTTCAAATAGAGTAGTCTGCATGGAATTTTGAAAATGTCTGACAACTCATTATTCTTCCAATAAATATGCTCTCAATTACCTCTTTCTTCCCCATCACAGCTCCAACATTCAGTATCTACCTGAGGAAAAATCAATTGGAGTCTACTTGGGGTATAAAAATACCTATGTAAACACTTCCAAGCAAAGATCCTAAATCTTCAAGCCTTTGTCACATATTTGGGATTTTATATATATATATATATATATATATATATATATATATATATATATATATATATATATATATCCTCCCATTGTTTCTTTGTGAATTGCTTATAATCTCTCTTCCCAATCCTGCTAATCACCTCTCATTGATTCTTATAGTTATGTAATGTTTTATGTGCTCTACTAATTATCCCTTTTTTAACAGCAGCTTCTGTTCTAGATTCTACTAGGAACTACTACTAGTACCAGTGGTGGTCTTTTATTTTGGATCCCCCAATTTATTTCTCTTAGTCTATATTCTGCTATCAATCCATGATAGGGAAGGCTGTCTCTAGCCTGCAGTCCAAATAAATTCTTGGCCTGTTTCCATTCTATTAAGTTTCCCGCTCAAATTATTTGCTCCCAATACTGTGGTCTTTTTGCCAGTTTTCTCCATTAAATTCCAACCACCTCTTGCCTATTGTCTGTGTCTCAAATTGCAGTCATACCTATCAGCAGAATCTCCCTTTTCCATCTCGGCTTAGTTTTTAAAATACTTTCTGCTACTTTATGAATATAATATTCTGTATGGTTATTGTTACTCTCCTTGAGGATATGCATCCAAAACCCAGTCTCTCCTTGTTTCTTGAGCCCTCCCCCCTCCATTTTATCATCATCCATTTCTACTTTGAATTGGAGCTTTCTGTTTTGTACAGGAGCCTTAACTGTCACGCTCTGAAATACCCCATTCAAATCAGCTAATCCCAAACCAAATTGATCTGTTGGAAGAATCAACTTATCTCAGTTGACTCTTGCCATCTTCCCCTCCCAGACAAAATCCTTCAACCCTTTATTAATTGCTATCCACAACTTCTCCTCTGGTTGATGAAAATATGCCTGACCTGTGTATAAAACGAAAGGAACTATAAACATTTTGACTGCTTGTATTCTGCTATTCATATCCAAAAAACAGCTTCCAGTTTCTCAGGTTTTGTATTATCTTTTGTTTAGTCTCTTCCCACATATCCTTAGCTGCCATAATGGAATAATTTTCAATCCATACTTTTGAGTACTTCATTTTTATCATGTCCCCATGAATATGGGTATTGCTGAACCTATTCATGTGTGGGTACACAGTTTACAGCTATTGCCTTTGTTTTATCTTTATTAATTTTGTATCTCAAAAAACATGTTAACCTGCCTCAAAATGTTTCATAACACACTGAAATGTCATTTTTCTGGTTTTATCAGGTATAAAATAATTGCAAATAAAGCCAGCTTTTCTTGACTACCTTACCAACTACTATATCCTTGATTTTCTGAGTCCCTTATTTTCTTTGACAATGGTTCTAAATATAAAGCCGATAAAGAGGAAAGGGGACACTCCTGCCTGGTTCCTCTGCTCAAACAGAACTTGAGAGGAACCCACTCATTTTAATTTTCACCTCTGATTCCTCATATATCCTTCTAATCAACCTTGTAATTTTATTAGGCAATGCATATATTTCCATTGCCCTGTTCATAAAATCACAGCTTACTTTGTTGAATACTTTCTCTGAATCAAGACCCACCAACAATAGTGGTATTTTCTTACGTTCTTTTTCCCTCTGAATCATCATTGTTCTATTAATGTCAAATGTTTGCTTCCCTTCCACAAAACCACATTGATCCATACCTACCAATTTTGGCATCACTTTTGCCGTTATTTTAGCCATTATAGACATAAACACTTTATAATAATGGTTTAGAATTGCAATGGGCCTAGATGAAGCTGGATCTGATGGGTCTTTACCATCTTTAAGTATTACAGCCACCACTGCTTTCTTCCAGGATGTTGGTGCATCTCCTTCTTTTAAAATACTGTTGAACAAAACCTTCCATATCTTTATTAGTTTTCCTTCCGAGCTTCCAGACTTCCACAGGAGTACCATCTCTTCCTGGGGCTTTCCTGTAGATTGGTTATACATCACCATTTTTATAATATTTCTTCCTATCTTAACTGTTAGTAATTGAGATTCATCTACCTCTAACATTGGCATATTTAATTCTTTCATAAACATTTCTTTTTGTACCTTTTCTGGATTTCCATATTTCTCTGCTTTATAAAGATTTTCATAAAATTTCTGAAATATTTCTAGTACTTCTACAGGCTCCCTGGTTATCTTTCTTGTTGTAGGTTCCCTAAGCTTGGCAATAACCCTTTCTGTTTTGTTTCCTGAGTCATTGTGCTAAATGTTTTTGTGCTGTGGAGTTATCAAAAAACAGTGGCTTAAGAGCAGTCTTTCTAAACTCATGCATATTATCGAGGTAAGGGATTTTCTGTTTAGCATTCTGCAATTGCTCCTCTTCTTGTAATGTGAGAATCCCCCTATAATGCAATATTTTAACCTTTGTCCGTCCCACTGAATAATTATTGTTACTTCTTAACTGTAGCTCTCATTTCCACTGTATTTTAAACTCCAGTTTAAGTTTTATCCCACTCCTTAGTTATATTTTCAGAAGAAATTTCTATCCTCTCTAGTAACTGCTGAATAATTTCCACTATCCATTCCTTAAATTTCCTCTCTTTTTAACATGTAGGTGGGAAAGTGCCAGTGCCTCATTTTTCTTTAATTTCCCCTGCCTTTTTATTTTAGCTATTTGCATGTAATCTGAAATAGTTATTGGATGCGTATCAAAACTTTCAATTAAATACACACGTTCCTGTGAAATATAATTTCGGTCTAGAATAGCCCAGTTTCTGTATCTTGAGTAATATGTAATTTTATTCTGAACTCCTACTACTGAATTTGCATTTTCTATACTAAATGTTTTCATAAATTTCTTTATGATCTACCTTCTTTTGTTATATTTTCCCTTCTGGGCCCCCCAGATACATTCTCACTGCTACAATTCAAATTCCAGTCCCCACCTATAAGTAATATTATCTGCTGAAAGCTGATTGTTTCTCCTTATAATTCTATTAAGCTCCATTATACCAGTTTTAGGTGAAATACAAATACATGCCTGTGTAATCTTCCTCCTTTGCCAGTAGCCCCTTAGTACTACAGATCTACCTTTATTATCTTTTTTCCTCTTCTGTCACTGTTGAAGCTCTTCTTAGAATTAATATTAAGTACTCCCCTTTTCCATTGTTCCAGATATTCTGCTGAATAACCCTTCTGAAATCCTTTATCAATTTCACATGCTCACTTCTTTCCAAATGTGTCTCCCTCAACATAGCCATTTGCACTCTACATTTTTAATATAGTTCACTACTTTGTTTTTTGTATATATCTGTGAGACCATTTACATTTAAAGATAATATAGGAAGTGTCACTATGTTAAGAAGTTATTGAGCCCACCTGTTTTGTCTAACATCTTTTTTTAAATGTCTAATTTCAGCTTTTGTGTCACATGCATACACTGTTTGGCTGGTTGATATTTTATATATTTGTTTCTTGTCGTACCCATTTAAACCTATGTCATATCTTATACAACTTTTTACTTTAGTGAAACCCCTCAACAAAAAACAGAGCACCCCTAGAACCTATTAACTTGATACTAACACATAAAACTATGTACTACTACAAATATTGAAGTTTACCCCTCCTACTATGAACAGTTCTCCCAGACTGACAGCCACACACACATACTTGGGTTCACCTAAAAAGAAGGTTATCCATGCTAAGACATATGAGTACAGCCTGTGCTTCTACTTCCACTAAATGCTGTCTGATTTTATCTTATCTTTATTCCTCTCCCAGGTTAGAAAAATATTTGAATGCTTTCAGAAAACATCATCTCCTAGCCATTGAAAGAAAGAAATATTCTGTTTTTATTACCCCTTATTACATTGTCTCCATAAAGACATGAGATTCTGGCACACAGTTGCCTCTACTACATTCACTGATTTATTTGATAGAGGAAGACTTTTTATTGTATTCAGTATTCTTTTTTATTTATCTGCTTCCCCTTAAAATAAGTTACTAGATCAAGCCAATGCCTTAATCCAGTCATTTCCCTATGCAAGAGGAAATAAAAAAAAAAAGAAGTCTGGACAAAAGAGAATAATAGATGTGCTTTTTCTATTATTCTTATATACATTGTGGTGCCTACATGTCTTAAAATGAACAAGGAGAAAGAAAGAAGGGGAAAAATGGAGGCACCTGTTTACTTTATCCCTGTTACACTTGAAAATAACTGAGAAAGCTTTAGTTTATAGCATGCAAGTTATGTCCTGCATTATAAAAATACTACTGTTAAGAACAAACTTTTGTTTTACTTAGTTAATTCTTTACTTCCTCTTCCCCCTAAATGTTCTTCCAAACATCAGTGACATGAAGTAAGGTATATGCTTTTGAGTCCCCTACAGGTTTAACAAAGTCAAAGTCCAATATTTCCAGGTTTTCTAGTCCAGTTTTGCTTCGCAAATATAATTAATATAATTAATGCTTTGAAATCCCACATTTATTTTTCAATTTCTGAGTTGCTGGTTTTCTTACTGCTGAGTTCCATCTCCCAGATCCAGTCTCTGCTTCATTTCTAAAGTACTCATGGTTCTTTTGGTCAACTTTTGTGCTTTCTGTCTCTCTTTAGCATTTCCTTTGAAATATTAGAAAATGTTTCACTGGCAGTCTCTCTGCAGGCTTTATTACCAGAAAAACAAGAAGCAGAAAGGACGTGTTCTGCAGCAAACCATCCAGGACAGAATATTTTGAAATATAGCTGGATACAACAGCTTGAATCTTGCACCTGCTTCTCAACATTCCCTGATTACTGAAATAAATTTACTCCTCTTCTGCCTGGTGTACACTGAGTAATCATTTTTCACAAACACTCTACTGTTTGCTAGCTTTAGTACTTTGATCTTTTGCCACTTTTATCAGAACCAACTCTTTCTGCTGGTAGGATTGCATCTTTACTGTTAAAGATCTAGGTTGCTTTTTCATGGTCAGGTTTGGAGCATACAAACAATGTACTCTTTCAATTAACAACTGCTGTGGAATACTAGTACAGTTGCTTATTTGTGCTTTCATACAATTAATGCAGTCTGTTCCTTTCAGCTTCTCTGGCATAGCAGAAAATCTCAACATTTCCCTACATGTTCTGTACCCTAATTCTATTATTTTTGAAACACACCACCTTGAGCAGTCTCGTACTCAGCCAACCTTTTTCTTAATTTCTTCCTGTGATTTTTGCAGTTTTATCACCTCATCTGAAAATCTGTTTAAATATTCTTTTCCAGCCTTCTGTTATTTGAGTTGATATACTGCTTCAGTGTTTCGTTTATTTTAGTCATCCCTGACTACATTTGATTTATTTTTCCTCTAGGTTACTGGAAGTCGTATCTTGCACCAATGCTGGAGCTTGCACTGCTTTTTGATGAACATCTGCAGAATTCTTACCAGTCTGTTTTTTTTTTCCTAACCTTTTGTGATTGATTTTCTTTCTGGTTGTCTGAGTTTCTTTTCTGCTGGCATCCAGGCAGTGAACTTAGCCAGTTACTAAAATTTACCCCAAAAGACAAGTTTACTGGCTCTTTTTTTCTGATTTTCTGTTTTCACACAGAGAGCTGAAATTAATCTGTTACTTAGTGTGCAGCCATCTTGGAACACAACAACTTGTACCCTGTTCACTGACTCCTGATAACATTCATGCCCCACATCAAGTAATCACCTGCATATTGCATACAGACAGTGACACCACACAGCTAGCTGCGAAAGACATCAGTGAATGAATAGCTAAACAATCATGAACCGATGCCTTGTTCTTTACTATCACAACTGATCTCTTAGCCTCTTTGTTAGCCAACTAGTATTCCTTCTTAGCTTGGTCCAACTTTTCTATCTTCACTTTCTCCTGCACTCCTTTTTCTTTTGATAACTTCTTGGACTTCTGTATTCCACCACCAGTTTTCCTTGAGTAACTTATTTTCATACCTGGCTCACCTGCCTATCTGTTCTATAGTCCTCACACTTGTTTTGAGGTGCTGCCATTTTTATTCAGTTCCACCTGTTTCCTCTCATTCCTGAGGTGTTGGAGCCCTGGGTATCATAGACTATATTCAGGTTAAAAAACAACCAAAAACAGCAAAACTGATGCAGGGTTTGGGGAAAAACATATGAGGAGAAACTGTGAGACCATATTGGTCACATTTTGCATGCAAAGATGGAGGCGGCAATGGGATATAACACCAGTGTTTATAGTGTTTGTAAAATGAATGAGGCTGACACCTGTTAGAGATGTTGCTTAGAGGCATATGAAGCTGCAAGTGAGGAAGTTTATGAGCTGCACTTACACTGAAATGATTAATAAGCATTTCTGATGTAATTTGGAGTGGAAAGTGACAATAGATTTAACAAAGGAATGAAGGGAATCTAGGACAAATGCAAAACCTCTTCCATTGCAAGTCAGGTCAGAGTACTGAGTTAGAACTGCTGTTCTGCTTTAACTAGTGAAGGTGAGAAGTTCACCCAGCCTATAATTTCTTGTGTACCATGTTTACCTACGTTTGTGTTCCTTACACGGGATGATGAAAATATGCACTTGGGATTTCTTTTCAACATTAAACAGTAGTGGGAGATGTGTTAAAAGTGAAACGTTAAAATACTTTAGATATTTAAAATGATGGTGAGCACTGTTGATACATGGCAGGCAGGAAACAGCTGCTTATAAATATTGCATCTCTGAATGTCTTGCCATTTGTAAAGCATTGCATCTTTGCATTCTTGCTTGCTTCTGCAAAGTACAAAATGTTTTAACTACCGCTTATCATTCCCTAGCAGTCCTCATGCAGCGGAAGGTGTTGCTCTCCCTACCAACTGCAGCATCTCCATGCAAACTGTGGTACTGCCTGCTACGTTTAACCAGTCCTAACAGCTATGTAAAATCTGTGGTGCTGCCTGCCCAGTGTCCTAATAATTCCATCTTCTCAGTGTATTTTGAGTCTTGTTATCTTTCACTGTCCATAGCTGCTATATGCTTTCTGTGGTATTGCCTTGATCTCTCACTTTCTTTAGATTTTCCATGTAGCCTAGACACCCCAGTGGCATAGAGGGATAAATCTCAAGGGACATGAATTAGTTAGCAGCTTGTGTGACTGATGGTGCTGGCTGGGTGATAAGGTATGTCTTTCTTAGGGGGGGACTTGTGTCTAGTGGTTCTGTGGCAGATGCCAGTGTTCCTAGAGAAGATGCAGGGTTTGGAGGGGGCAGGAGGTCAGATTAAGAAGAGATGGCGTATAAGGCTGAGGGTGGGGCATGGCTCACCCAGCCTGACAGTCATGATCTCAGCACATATGGAAGGGACACAGGACCGTGAAAAAACACTGTGGGGCACTCGTGATGACTTCTGCCTGACTTGTCTGACTCTTCCTGCCCTGGTTTGCATCATACCCCTTGAGTATGTGCATAAGAGTGGCAAACCCATGCTCAGGTGCTCTTCAGGCAGTGAGAACCTTCCGGTTTGGGTCACATAGGTCTACTGCCAGAGTTTGAACTTACAGAGATTAAGACTATAGGGGCAGGTAGGGCCTGTAGTCGGCAACAGTAGCAGTAGCAAAAAAAAAAAGTTTTTCTGTGCAGACTGTGGTATCGCCTGCCACCTCTGGGGCTTCCACACATCCTGCAGTGCTGTAAACTGCAAAACTATAGGACCTCAGTTCTTAAGATCACAGCAGCAATAAGGCTTTTCTGAATTTAAGGGTGATTCTTGAAGCACTTATACAAATGGATTTCAGGACAGGCATGGATTGGAGATGGTAGAAGTCTGTCACAGAAGGAAGTAATGCATAGTGTTTAATTTCCCAGCTATTAGTCAGATTTTATGGTTGTAGTATCAGTGTACAAAAACAATTAAATTTGAGATTACCAGCATGCTATGTTGATAGAAATTTTACTTTAACATGTTACATTTATGTCTGAATTAGGTGATTTGGGACTGTGTATTTAGCTGGTCACCAAATTAATAAAGTATGCAAGTATTAAATAAATGTTATGTAAAAGTCAGCTTTTGAGTATGCATGTTAACCTTCCAATTTTGGAAACCTTTGATTTAAAACAGCCTCTGATTGCTAATCGGTGCTTTCTTCTGGAATTAAAACACATTATTATTTTGAACTACATTTATTTACTTACATTTATTGATTAGGAAAGCTCATCTGGGAAGCTCCCATTCCAGTGGATTAAATGGGAGAAAATCTCCAAACATATGTAATATATAGTTAGTTGTAGGTGGACTCTAGGTCTTCATTTCTGGAGCACACTAGATGTCCCCAATATTCATCTGATAAGCAAAGCAACAATGTTATTTACCTTCCTTTAATTTAAATTAACAAATCTTCATTACTGCCCAACATGTATGAAATACCTCTTAGCAAAAACCTAAGGCTACTCTCTAACACAAAAATGACAGTAGTACATATCTAATCAGGCCACTCAGTGGCTCAGTTATTAGCCAAAGAGTATTTAGCAAAATTGGCCATGTTTCAGGGAATAAATTTCAAGCCGATATGAGAAATGAGAAGAAGATAAAAACACTCAAAATAAACTAAAATACTTTTTTAAATAATATACATACATATGTTAATGGATAGAGACTTAGTGTAACATTTGTTATTTTTTAACACCTTTATTAAATTATCAGTTAAGACCTAAGCAACCATGCATTAATAGAAAACACAGTATTAACATTTTGCATTGTACATACATTATACATCACATGTTTTCTTGTATAGTCCAATATTACTTCAATGCTACATTTCTGCCTTCCCTTAAACCTCACTCCTCTTCCTCCTCCTGAACTTTATTCTGAATGTACTGTTCCCACAATTTCCAGTTCTTTCCATGTAATTTTCTCCTTCCCTTTTTAAAGATCTCTGTCTGTTATTTTATCTATTTTATAATCACTACTTTAAATGCAGTTGGTTTAGACTTTGATCTCCATTTTCCAGTAATTGTGTTTTGGCAGCCAACAGAATTAAACATAGTAATACCATGTCTAGGCAATTCAGATCCTGTGTCCCACCCCCCCACCCAAAAAAAAAATGTCCTTAGTTACAGCCATTTACTCACCCATTATTTCTGGCAGAGTACTCTCAAGGGAATTTTTAAAATCTGACAAAACATGTTCCCAGTTACCTATTCCTTCCTCATCATACCTCAAAAAATTTGCTATCTACCTAAGGAAAAATTATTTGAAGTCTGCTTGGGGTATAAATACTTATTCAAACACTTCCAAGCAAAGATCCTAAACTTTCTGGACTTTGTTGCATACCTGGGATCCTTACATATGTCCTCTTGTAAATTGCTTTCCAAGTCTCTCTTCCCAGTCTTTTTTAATCTCCTCTTGCACCTATTCTCCTATAGTTATCATGTAATATTGTATACCCTACTAATCATTCCTCTTTTAACAGCAGCTTCTGTTGTAGATGTAGAAATTATATGGAAACGGAAGGTTTTTTTTTACTTTCTGTATAAATACATGAAATAGTAGTTGGAAATGTACATGTGCAGATGTTTATCTGTGATTTATGGATGTATATGCAGATTATTTTACTCATAATTGTCTCTATAAATGTAATCTATTTATATTACCACATAGACATTCCATATATTTCTGTGCAGATGCAGTTCTCTGTAAATCTGTGTTTATGCTTTCTTTTGCAGTATTGTAACATTATAGATAAATATTTGCAGCTAAACATATTTCTGCTAGGAAATACCTTCAATTATACAACCTTCTCATAGTTTATTTTATAACCTATATTCAGTATGACCAAAAAAGAAATGCTTACTATAGAATGCAGGCCTTCTTGCCAGTTCCTGTTCAACCCACTCAGCCATCTGGTCAAGCCTAAGCTTCTGTAGGTTGTCATACTTGTGGCAAGACTGGTAGTCAGAGCGGGTGATCCCTGTCAGGGATGATAGATACTTCCTCAACTTCTGCTAGATGATGATCATTTTCCATTCAAAACCACGGATGCACACTTGGATTGTAACCAGGCACTACTTGCTAAGAAGGCAGACTATACTTTTTTTGTCTCCTTATGTGGCCAGCTTAGAGTTTGTCCTCTTGCCTTCAGCGGTGCTGCCATCGTGCGTAGTGCCAGATCAGAATTAAAGTATGAGCAAGGGGTGTGACATCCCCTTAACCAAACCCAGTTCATCAGCAGGGGTATTTAGATCCGGTGTTGCTACTATTGACAGGTTCGGTTTAACCAGAAATGCTTTGTCACATATATGTTTTTATGTTAAGGAATACATTTGCATTTCATTTATGTGATGAGTATAAAACTGTATGCAATCATAATTTTTCTTTATATTACTTACATTTGCTGAGCATTGCTTTAGCTACTTTTTTTGGAGTATTGCACCTGAATGTCATTTATTCATGCATTAGAGCACCAGTATTTTTTTTTTGGGGTGGGGGGTTGCAGAAATAAATATTTCTGTCTGTGCGAGTAACACCTGTTTTTGAATGCTGAGTGACTTCAGGTGAGAAGGTGTGTCAGATGACCTTACATGGGCAGAGCTTGTTGTGCAAATGCTCATGCATATGACTGTTTTGTTTTTTATAAGTATATTCAGCTTTTAACATATCTGAAGCTATCTGCATGTTCTCGTATTCTGGGGACTGCGTTCTGGAGTAGGAGAGAGAGATTTACATGCATAATTGGCACTACACATTTGTATGGAACTGCAATTCATAGAGATAAATGTAAAACCTAGTTTGCATACAGAATGCATAAATGGATCTGAATTTACATGAAATAGTTTTAACACAGCCATATTAATTTGATTACTTGAATTAGGCAGCAAATGACTTGGGGAAACAGCTTACTTTTTAAATTAAAAAAAAAATAACATAAACACTATAATTTAATATGACACTTTAGAATAATGTAAACATTAGTGAGTTCACCTCAATAAATGATTGTGATACTGATATAATGGGCATATTTAGAATTTTTTTGTGAATGGAAGATTACTACAGCAGCAGCAGTGGAAATGATTGATCACTGAGAAAATAATTTACGGTGGTGTCATTTAGTGCTTGTGCATGCATGGTAGAAATGCAATGTTTAATTGTGAAGTACTGAAGTGGTAAGGATAATTTGTTGACTCAACAACAATTGGAGATTTCTAAGTGTCAGTGAAGAATGAAAACTTGACAGTATTATGATCACCAGACAGTGGTAGGACTAGGGGAGGACGAGTCTGTTAAATGGGTTCCTTTATTTTTTTTTAATTTCTCAAATCTTTTGGGTTTCTAATACCATGATGGGAATGGACCCCATTCCTAAGTTGAAGTGTGATGAAATTTCATGAAATTAGCATTGTTTCAATCTTTGATGTTAACCAGAAGTACTCTTCATAGCATCTGCAGTGTGCCCAGTAATGACTCCTGCAATTTGTATGGATTTAGATGTATCTGTAGCATTTCTAAGTATGACTGTAAATTATTTTTTTATTAGACTTGTTGCTCCTATTACTGATGGAATTGCCAGGGTATCCTTGTTCCACATTGCCCTCATTTCTGCCAGCAAATATTGGTATTTTTATGACTTTGTGTCTCTCTACATAGGACACTGTACTCACTGGGTGTAGCAGTTTCAACGATCAATGCTACTGTTGTGGGCGTCTTCTGAACTACTATATCTGTTTTTTTTCACATCTAGTTTTTGAACTGTTGGTAATGGGTGGCCCCCATGTGATATAAACTTCATCATTTTCAATAATGCTTTGAGGCTCATGTTTCCAGTGTTTTTCAGCTACTTCAGTATTATAATGTTTGCACAATCACCAGTGCAACGGTCTTGTAACATTATTATTCCTTTCAGTATACAGTCCTTCTGCCATTAGTATATCACAACCAGCAACAAGATGTGCAACTGTTTCCAATTCTGTTTTACAAAACCTGCATTTGTCTGTTTCTTCCACATGTTCAGTGGACTTTAAACCAACATGTATATAGTCCACTATCTTGGGCCACCAATATTAACCTTTTGTCTTTCAGTTTAAATTCACCTCTACTTAACCATTCCTGTGTTCAGTCCTAAGGTTGTTCCAGGAGTTTTCTATACTTGCAACTATATTTGTGCATTTTCCATATTTCTTGCCTTCTTATCTGATCCTTCATCTTATATTCTTTCTTTTGTTTTTTGGCACATTCAGTTGCTGCCTGATTTTTATCTACTTCTGGTGTGATTTCCATTCCCACTTGACACTGATGTGCTTCTGCTAAATTAAGCAGGGAAGTCATCTCAGACTTATTGTCCTCATGTGTTAAAACTGTCACTATGTTTGGGTCTTGTGAGGTCAGCAGATATGTATGCAGTCCTATAATTGCAGATCTATACATGTAATTAATTTCGAGGCGGCCAATACCTCCTTCGGAGCAAGAAATAGATAGTCTTGGTATACACTGATTTTTTTGCAAGCATGAAGCATCCTGCTTGTTGTTCTGTCCAACAGATCCAACACCTTTTGGGTGTAATCAATCACTCCAAAACTGTAAGTTAGGACAGGAAGAGCAAATTGGTTTATAGCTTGGACTTTGTTCCTAGATATCAATTCTGTTTTAAGTATTAATTTAAGTCTTCTAAAATATTCCTTACTAAGTTTTATTCACATTTGTTCATGCTTTATTTTTTGATCCTTCATCAATTCCCAAATATTTATACATACCCTGTTGCTCAAGTTCTTTTATATCACATTCCTGTCCCAAACTTGATGATTTCTTGGTGCTGCAGCTTTTGCACATTTATCAAGACCAAATGACATTTGTATATCCTCTGAAAACATTTTGACCACTTGCAGTTGTGCTTTCAGTTCCTCATCTGATGAACTGTACAGTTTATATCATTTACAAAAAGAAAATTGAGAAGCCTTTACACTTTGTTGTTGTCTGGAAGCCAAATTGTAACCATGACCTAATCAGTTAAGTGGACAGCTTAATGGGTTAAGAGCAAGACAAAAGAGCAGCAGTGACAGAGAGTCACCCTGGAATATCCTCCTCTGAATTTTTATCCCTGGAATAATAATGTGTCCTTTAACATGGCTTAACTGCAAAGTGGTTTGCCACTGTTTCATGGTCGCTGTAATGTAATTGATCAGTGTATTGTTTATCATACATTTTTGTGCATTCTTTTATCCATGAATGTGGAATACTGTCAAATGCTTTTTTTCTAGTCTATCCATGCCATATCTAGTTTCTTCCCCTTTTTACAGTTCTCATTTCTGACTTTATTTAGCAACAGATGATCCTATGTTCCATATGATTTTACTTTCTAATCCTTTTGTTCTATTACCATGATTGAGTTTTCTTCTAAATGATTATAAACTCTGTCTGCATCAATTCCAGTGTATAGTTTGTATGTCATCGGAAGGCAAGTTATTGGTCTATAGTTTTTAATAAAGATTGCAGGTTCGCTCTTAAGTAGGAGTATTGTTCCTGTTGTTAACCAGGTTGGTGTCTGTTCAGGGTGCTTATAATTTTATATATATATATATATATATATATATATATATATATATATATATATATATATATCTAAATCTTCATTTAAAGATGTTAATACTTTTAGCCAGAAGTTGGGTATTGTGTCTAGGCCTAGTGATTTCCAACTAGGAGCTTTTCTTAACTCTATTTCAATCTCTCTAGCCATTGCTCCATCCCACTTCATATCCTGTACATTTGAACTTCTTATTCTTTCTTTTGCCTCTATCCATTCAGCATCTTTATCTTCCACAGGATCTTCATAGATATTTCTCCAAAATGTGCTTTTTTTTTTTTTGGTTGTGGTTCAATTTCTTTTGCCTTGTTTCCCAGTTCTGTATAAAATGTTTTTGAGTCATCAAGAAATTATCTGGATATCTTCTAATTTTTTTCTGCCTCTGCTGATATTTTTAGTTTATTATTTGCGATAGTGCACGATAGATCCTGATCTGTTCAGATACTGCACATTGCTTTTACCATATCCGAGTATTTTTGTTGATCTGTTCCCTCTTCTATATTCTTTTAACAGTAACACTTCTTGTCCTAATTGCTTTTATAGTTTTCTGTATTTGATAGTTCTATGATGGCATTTGATTTCTCCCCTTCCTTTCATTTACTGCCTTGTGTTTTTGTGGTAAGACTTTGTTATTAATTTAGCTGCACAATAATATGTCCTATTTACTTCTGTTATATGTCGTGAATATCTATGAACAGTCCTAATTACTGTGTTCATTTGTTTTATCAAACTTCTAACTTTTGGGGTTTTATTGACTTTTTGTAGTCTCTCTCTTTCATTGTTCTTAATATATCTGTCCATCAAGCAACTCCTCTCTTAGCTCATTTTCTTCTGAACTTAGGGTTGCCAGGTTTCTTTGCGGCTAAAACTGGACTAAAGTCACGCCCCTCGCATCACACATAACTCCACCCATTCATGCCCCACCTATTTTGTGACATCACAGTGACATCAGCTGATGGGACCACCCACTGACTTGGAGAAAAGAACACAGGCGGCACTAATTGCACTGCTGATGAAAAGTGTCAATACTAATTATGGATGATCCATGGAGATAAAGAGCTAGCAAAAATTGTAAGTTTTGATTTACCCCATAACTTTAAGTCAATTACATCACTTTTTCTGTTTGTACTGGGACAGGTAACTCAGTTGTTAAGATGTAACATATTTTCCGGGATTAGGAAGTTTCAGTCCTAATTGAGCTTAGTGTTACTGCCCCTAGTGTGATATTTCAGATGCTAGTACTTAAGATCTTGTACTGGGTCCGACTGACCTCCCACTCTTTCTTTACATGTCACATATGCAAAAATGGGATAAAGGGGTTGTGGATGAATGGATTTCTAACAGGTGACATGTTTTATGTTACTTTCAAAGTATACGTCATAATCTCATAAAAGCACACATACTTTAAAGAGTTTCATTAATGTTTTTCTATATCACGCCAAAGTTGCGGGTTAAAACAGGTAACTTCCTACAACAATAATACAAGTTTGAAGATGCAGACTGCTATGCAGTTGTAAAATGGCAATAAGACTGAATGAAAGATGACTCAAGCCTCTAGATCTAAGAAAGATGCACGTAGGAAAAGAAATCACATGCAACTATCACACTTGCCATTTTCTGAACATGGCAAAGAGATAGTTTTATTTTTCATTGTGGTCCCTTGCGACAGAATCATGTAAAAGCAAAACAATGTTGGGTAACTGCAAGTGCCCAAAAAGCAAGATGCACAATTTGTTTCATGGAACATAGTAGATGAGGATAATAGAAATCGGGGCGTGTTAATTGCTAGCAGTATTACACTGCATGGTGAATTTCTAAAATCAGTCTGAGTGTACTACAGTGCAACACTGGGCAATGTTGGCAGAGTGCTTAAGCATTTTAAATCTTGCTATAAGATTTCTTTTGTCACTGCTTGGTAGTTGGTAGGATAATGATAGCTAAAAAAATACTGCCTTCCAGTGATATCTCTACAATCCGTATAGCAGAAAATAAAATTTGTCCATTTGTATTACATCACTGCCACTTAAGTTAATGTATGTACTGTCTAAACTATGTAGCTACCAGGAATACTGAAGTTAAAAAGCATTTCATTGTTGTGTGTGTGTAGTAGTAGTATATCGTCAGCCTCGCGTTGAGCTGGATACATTTACTTTCTCCTCTCCTCTGGCGGCACAAAAAAAACCGAACTTCATGAGTTTAAATTTTTTAACTGGACAATTTGTCTGAAAACCGGACAGTTCGGTCAAGAACCAGACAGCTGGCAACCCTATCTGAACTGATGACACATTCTTTGTTCTTCATATCCTGTGGGGATTCTACACAAAGTTGCAGAGGATCTTCCTGTGCCACATTCTCTTTAGTTACATCCTGTGTCATCTGTTGCTCTTTCATATGGGAACTCACTGCACAACACTGACTGCATTAAAGTTGCCACAGTTTTCTGTTCCTTCCATTGTTGCTCAACTCCATCTGAACTTTTGTATTGGTTTCCTGATGAAGGCTCCAAAGTATCTTCATGTGGCAACTGAGCAGATGTTTCCTGTTCCGCTGGTTTCCCCTTAATTTGGGGATCCATTGCTCTATCCTACTGTGGTGTTATCAGAATTGGATTGCATACACTAAATCCTTCACATTGCTGGAAATCAATGACCTCAGTTTCTATTCCTTTAATTTTTCCATTACTGATCCTCTTTTCTACTTTTCCTGTTTGTTTTCTTATTTTTTTATTTTGTAAAATTTTCCATATCTAGATGCCTTTGCCTATATTTCTCTTCAAACATCTTTGGTGCTACTCTGCTTGTATTCTGCTTGCTTCCTCTTTTTAATAAATATTGCACCATATTAGATCTCTCTTTCTTTTCTGTGTCCATATTTCTTCAGATGTCTCCTGCTCCTCCTGTTTTTCCTTACTTGGGGGACTCGTTCTGTCATATTGTGATATAACCTGTGTTAGACTTTCTACACTAAAATCCTTCACTTCACCGGTATTCCATAACTTCAGCTTCTGTTTTTTTAACTACTGCTTTACTAATCTTCTGTTCTTCATTTTCTCTTTGTGATCTTATTTTTTGTATTGTGAAATGTTCCATATCTGGATGCCTTTGCCTTTATTTCTCTGTGAATATCTGTGGGGATGCTTTTTTGTATTGATCAATTTGGCATTCTCCTTTGCATAAATATTGCACCATAGCAGATCTCTCTCTCTCTCTCTGTCACACCCATATATCTTTTTATACCTTTCAAAAATCTCTAGATTATTTTGTTTATATTTTCGCACTTCCACAATCACTTCTTTTTTCCCCAAACGGCCTAAGTTTCTTGGTCTATATAATGTTTTTCATAAATCTGTTGTATTTATGAACACAACATTTTATTTGAAGCCTCTGACAGTTTTGCATGTGCGAGTGTTTTTCTTTCCACAAATTTCTCTCTCACTCTTTTTGTATATCATCTGTCTGGAAATTCTGAGCTTCTTGCATAATATTGACAATATATAATTTCTTTCTTTTCCTCAGTAGTCTATTGCATCATCTTTATGGCTCTTCTTTGGCCTATCAGTTTTTGTGGACTAGTACTTACTTCTACAACAGGGGAGGGGGGCATCCTCCCCCTGGGCCTGGCCAAGCTCCATTGTAGGAATGTTTCCATGTCTTGAGGATTCTATACTGTCAAATTTTTCCAGTCCTGGCAGCAGTGCACCTGCCAGGATGAGGCACGTCTTTATCCTGGGTTTTGTGCACCCTGCTGTCTTTTTTAATTTTTAACCTACTTCTGTCCATAAATTCTCCATAAAATACAGTATACATATTGTGTTTTGTTGAGATTTTGTGAAAAACAGGGTCTACCTCATGAAGGTCCTCACCAAGACTTAAGGATGAATTCTCTCCCAGCAATATTACTCTCCCTTGCTTGCTGATTTATCTCTCCATTTGGAACCTTTACTGTTGTGAATGTGTTTATGATACTGTAGACATTACTACAGCTCAACTTTACTTGGCTGGATGGAGATTTTTCATGTGTATATAATTATGGGGTTTAAGAAACCTGACTTTTTTATGAGGATGACAGGCATGTTGTCTTTGTTGTGTGTTTGAAGTGATGATTACATCAACAGTTTTTTTGTATATGATTGTGGCATACCTTTTATGTGCAGTAGTGATGCAGAACAAGGAATCTAGACAAAGAGAGGACAGCTTCAGGAAGACAGAAAAACGCATTGTTGTGGTAACCCTTAGGACCTATGGTGAACATCTGTTTGGTAAAGGGAGGCATACAAGCTGAGAGAACAAAAGTCTAGAATCAAGTTGTCCAGGACATTAATCCAGCCTGTGGAAGATTACATTTAATTACATTGCATTTAAGTTACCTGGCACTTGCTCACTAAAGCTATTATACAAGTCAGCACTAAAAAATTAAAAGCACTACACCCTCACAAATCCCCTTGAGTACCTTGTTCCCAATTGGCCCTTTTTTTTCAATTATAAAGGAATTCCCAATACTATTCTAGCATGTCCAAAGATCAGTTGTCAATCTCCTCTCCGGTCCAGCTGGTGAATCTGGGAATCTTGAGGCAATGTTACAACTGCCTCATGCACACAGACAACCCTCTCCTCCTCCTCCCAACAAATTCCAACACATGTGAGAGATGCATCCATATAGCCAAACTGGAGGCTAAGCTCTCTCAACTCAGTACTGGCGTAACCAGTCGGGAGGAGAAGGAAACCACACTCACTACAATTCCAGTCTCACATAGACCTACCACGACAGCAAACCAAACAAATAAACACACAAAACATACTGAGACTCTAAATAAAAATCTGACTAAGCAGCAGAGACCTCCAAAGCAGACACCCAAGCAACCACTACCCCAAAACAAAACATGTGCAACACATAGCTCACAAAGCCAGTGTGCCGAACAGTCACAGCCCTTAAGACTAAACAACACACCTGATACACTTGTAATAGGTGACTCTATCGTCAGGCACACTGACGTCCTGCTCACCAGGCTGAACAAGGAGAAGGTCACGGTGAGCTGCTTGTCGGGCGCTAGGATCCGCCACATAACACAAGCACTCAGGTCACTCCAAGGCAAGTACAAATATGACTCAGTCATTGTCCATGCTGGTGTGAATGACCTGAGACGTACCTCCCTGGACTACATGAAAAGAGACCTAGAGGAGCTCTCTGAGCATGTGGCCCAGGCCGGTATGACCCTGACCTTGAGTAGCATCTTACCCTCACCAAGAATGATGCCACAATATGAAGACAAGATGAACAATTTCAACAATTGGCTTAAGTACTGGTGTCATTCAAAGGGGATCCAATGCCTGTCAGCCTGGGATGACATGCTCAACAAGCCACAATGCTTCACTAGGGACAGCTTGCACCTGTCACCGCTGGGCTTTCGGATATTGGCAAAGGCTCTTGCTACCCCATAGTGCCTTTTTAGGCAAGGCTCAAAAGACAAACCCACCTCCATAGGTATCACAAGGGATAAGAAACTAAGAGTAATGCTACTCAACGCCAGAAGTCTAAACCTCAAGATGCACGCACTTGAAACTCTCCTTAGCATGGAGAACATCGATATCTGTGCAGTAACAGAAACCTGGTTCAAGGCTCCTGAGAGCACCCCAGCACTACCAGGTTATACCTCATACCATGCTTTTCGCCCCAAAACTTGGACCGAACCACAAAAGGAGGGGAGTATCAATATTCATCAAAGATACCCACACCTCCAGGTTGGTGGCACAGCACGAAGCATCAGAGACTATCCATGTGCAACTAACAGTGGGTAAAACTGCCTTCCAGTTTATAGCCTGCTACAGACCACCCTCCCAAACCCAGGAACCCCATTCGCCTTCCCTGAGAACACTGGAAAATATGAAGGTCTCTCCAAACACCATTATATTGGGCAACTTCAACTACCCAAACATAGACTGGGAGCATTACTCTAGCTCCAACACCCTAGCCCAAAGGTTCCTAGAATTTATAAACTCAAATGCTATGGAACAACTTGTTACCACTCCCACAAGAGGGGAAAACATACTGGACCTGATCATCACCAACATGGAGACTCTATGCTCCAGACCAGAAGTGTATCCCTCACTGGTAAGTTCAGACCATAAACTAATCTCACTGGATATTCACATCCCGACCCCACCTCCTGCCCAGAAAACCACAGAGAAAAACGTCTCTAAAGCAAATTTCACACTCCTCAAAACCGAGGTGGAATCCTTCAAAGCCCCCGGGCCTGTGGAAAATACGGCCCAGACCGCAGAATCCTTATAAATGCATTCTATGAACACCTTCAGGAATGCATGGATCATGCAATCCCAAATAAATCCTAGACCCAATCCTCAAAGGCAGACGTCCTGTCTGGTGGACCCCAGCCATAAACAAACTATACAATAGAAGGAGGAAGCTACTAAATGATAGAGCAAAATCCCAAAAAGGGAAGGCATCTCTGATCAGTATTAGCAAAAAACTCCGGGCACTCATAAAATCGTCTAAGGCCAGCTTCGAGAGAAAAATTGCACAGGACACTAAGGATAATCACAATGCTTTCTTTAGTTATGTTAGGAACCTGGGTGGGAATTCCCAGATATGCTCAGAATTAGTCCAAAATGACAAAAAATACACCGAACCCACAGACATTGCCAACATCCTAGCTGACAGGTTCAGCGCAAACTTCCCCCCACCAAAAGGGCAAATATCTATCCCAGCAGAGTGCTGCCCCCCTGACATCTCAGATGCTCAGGTAAGAGCCGCCTCTCCAAAGCAAAAACACAGCATCAATGGGACCAGACGGTGTCCCGGCTGCGCCCTACATGAACTCCAAGAAGAGCTAAACCCAAACATAAAACTACTGTTCAATCTCAGCCTTACTACAGGATATGTACCTAAAGAATGGCGTGCAGCAACAGTGGTCCCTCTTCACAAAGGTGGTGCCTCAACGGATCCTGGAAACTATCGCCCCATAAGCCTGACTAGCTTGGTCTGCAAAGCTATGGAAAGGATCATCATGGACCTCATAAATAAATATATTGGGGACCTACAGACACTGGATCCTACCCAGTTCGGCTTTGTTAAGGGCAGATCCTGCCTCTTAAACCTGGTTGATTTCTTTGAAACAGTCACCAAGGCCATTGATGAGGGGAAGGTGGTCCACACAGCCTACCTGGACCTCGCAAAAGCCTTCGATACAATACCCCACTCTGGCATTATAGATAAGCTCACCAGCTTAAATATAAACCCCTATGTCACTAGATGGGTTGCAAACTGGCATAAGGACAGAACCCACATGGTTAGAATTGCTGGAGCCATGTTAGACTCCAAACCAGTTACAAGTGGACCACAAGGCTCAGTCCTGGGACCTCTCTTGTTCGGTATATATTTCTCGGAGGTACAGGCCAACACGGAAGGACTGTGGCTGACCAAGTTCGCAGATGACTGCAAACTGGGCACCATAATCGACTCTCCAGCCAACACAAGCATCCTCCAAAAGGGCCTCATAGAAACAGACAACTGGTGCCAGAGCCATGGCCTCAAGCTAAACGCCAAAAAGTGTATAGTCATCCCCTTTGGCAAAAACAAAGTGCCCACAAATTACCACATAGGTGGTAATCCATTAAGTACAGAAGAAGTAATTAGGGACCTGGGGACCCAAGTTGATAGCCGTCTCTCATTTGACAACCACGTGGCCAAAGCGGTTAGAAAAACATTTTATATAGCCCACCTGATCATGAAGGGATTCACATCTAGATCAGGGGAGGTCATCGTGCCTCTTTACTCATCCCTCATCAGGCCAATAATTGAGTACAGTGCCCCTTTTGGGATGTACCTTACCAGACACCTGCAGCAACTGGAAAGACCCCAAAAGTACCTCACCAAGAGGATCAAAGGGCTCAAACAGATGCCATATGCTGCCCGATTAAAGAAACGCCAGCTCTACTCAGTGGCATACCGCCTGTTCAGGGGCGATCTGTGCCTGACGTATAAAGCCATGTCCAACCTGGAATTAATGGATATGCTGCATCTCAGAAAATCCAAATCCCATCGAGCTATGCACTCAAGAGACTTGAACCTCAGCACTGAAATAAATAGGACATGCTGGAGGGACAGATTCATAACCCAGAGGCTCCCTTCACTCTGGAATAAAATCCCAGTCCAGGTTAGGCAGAGTCCCTCATTGACTCTCTTCAAGAGGAATCTTGATGAGTGAATGGGAGATCGTAGGTTTAACCCGGGTATCACTTCTGTGTCACTGTTAGACAGAGGCACAGTATACTAACCTCGAAAAAGGGCATAGCAAAATTAATTTAAAATGGGTGGTGAAAGCCAAACACATTCTGGCTAGGCTTATAAATGCCCTAGGGCAGATAGCCTAGTATGAACCTATGAACCTGCACATTAACACAGTGCAAGAAGAGTGCATATGATATGATAGAAAGTGCTAGAAGCAAGGCAATGCAAATGCAATTACCCATACTAGTATTTGGAGGGGGCCTCCAACAATTTCACTTTAACATCAGAAGAGGACTACCTCCTCTCCATCCGTGGGGATGACTGTGACACAGAAGATGACTATACTTGAATAATCGGAGATGGTGTGGACACTGCTGTTACCAGTTCCTGTTAAATACTGAATTGGGATTTTTCACTAACTGAACCACTAGAGCATATTTAGTATGTGCATACTTAGGTGAACCACCTCACTAGAATTTATTGTGCACAGTTAATGTGATTAGTACTTCTATGATGCCTTTATGACATCACTGAACAGGAGTCTGTGAACACACTGGCATGAGTTCTGCAACTAATAATATTATTAAAAAAAAATAAATCCAGTAAACTCCCTCTTAACCGGTCTCGCTTTAATCGGCCATCAAATTTTGCCGTAGCCAAAGCAACAGACATGCATGTTTGTTTTTGTTTCAACATTTTTAACATTTTAAGATTAAAATGGTAAGCCGAGACATTCCGAAGTGCCAGGAGGAGGAGGTGGAAGTGTTGTTGTTCTCTGTTATCTGTTGCTATGGCAGAAATTTGATGGCCAGTATTCTTTGCACTTGTTCAACAATTTGAAACAATTTTCAAGATATGTTTGGGCATTTCTTTTATGCATGTGCTAGTATCCATTTTATTATTATTATTATTAGTTAATGATTGTCCCATATTCATGCAGTGAAATGGTCACTGCAAACAACAAGCAAGTTACCTCTCAACTGTCCAGATTTTTGCCTTATAAATTTGGTCTATTTCTCATAAATATTGTGGTTTTCTGGCAAATGACTAACAAAGTCACTAAATAATGACACACTTGAGTTTCTGACTTCATATCTTTCAGAAAATGCATACAAATCCTGTTATTCTAAAAACTTTCTAAGTTTACAAGAGCATTTTTAGTGTGCCTTATTTTTGGGCCTTTGCCCCTCCCTCATTATTTTACACTTTGTCCAGATTTCTTGCAATAAGAGGTTGAGAGGTAAGTAAGAAGCACCGCCGCAGACAAGCCTGTCAGTTGACTGTTTAACCACTAAATACATTACTTTTATTCAATCGCATATTATAAAATCGAGGAGATCTCGCCCCAGAGTGGTATAGTTTTCTAAAGGTAAGTGTTATCTGCCATACGTATGAAAAAGAAGACACTGTGTATCCAATTACTCACCTGTCTTAATTATCTCCCTCTCGCTCACACTCTCTCGTTACATGTTTCTAGTCACTGCAGTCCTTTGTTAAAAATATTACTGGTATATTACATTTTAAAAGCAAATTGTTTAGTTTTAAAAGATATTTTGATTGTTATGCAGAACCAAATTGCACAAGAATTGCATTATTCTGCCTTCACAAGTAACAAAAGGTATCAAAGAAATTTGCACTACAAAGGCGAATCCCAGTTAGTTGGCAAAACATATATAAACCATCCATTTGGTGAGTCCGGATGAAATTAAGGACAGATGTGTTACCAATACAACCCTTAGAACACCATCCATGTGTGGCAACTTCTTTAGTAACCTAAATCAGTAGCAAAGTGGCAACATTTCAAGTTTTAAAAGACAGTGCCAATCATTTTAAATCACAGCTTAAATAAAAATAAAGCTGAAGAATGACAATAACATGAGAAGTACTACTTGTTGGTCTTTGTAGGGAATGACGTGTACACCAGGGAAATGAGTGGCAGAAGGGGAATAGCATTGTTTTGCACACGGAGCTATTTGGCATGATACACAAGGTACAGGGTATCAAACAAATAATATGGTTTACTTAAAAATGCTACATTAAATATCACAAAAGCAAATGAAAATTACTGTTTTTTTTCAACTAAATAAATAAATGTTTAATAAATATTTACATACAACATATATGCATATTTTTTATCTGATTTACAACTATAAATGCTGTTTTATATGCTTTTTTCTGATTAACCAGCCATTCATTTATCCTTCTTAAGGTCTGGTCCCAGTGAGACTGGATAAAAGGGAGTCTACTGTAATAATAATAATTTAAAGATTAGAAGGAAAGGCAAATGAACAGTGATAGCAGACCATGCACCACACAGCATAGCCTACAGATATCACTGCATCTATTAATTATATACTCTGTATTTTTTACAAAGAAGGAAGCACTAACCTGAATGTCATGGTCCATAGCTCTAGACTACATGCTGCCTCTTTACCTGCATAGCCATATGCCATGCACAAGCCAGCTGCATGGGGCCCCTTAATACAGCTGCTGCCTAGTCACGATTAGTCATAGTAGGACTGGAGCTGGGGTGTACAGTGACAACATGGGGTCACTTCACCACCAGACCAGCACATGATCATGTTATGCAGAATGCCACATACAGTAAACATCCTGCACACAGTGGATGGGTCATACTGAAGGAGACCCCCATCCACCTAAAATAACTCTTCAGGATGCCAAAGACCCTGTCGATGACTATATGGATCTGGGACAGGGATGTGTCATAGGTCTGTTCTGCAGCTCTCTTTGGATTTCTCACTTGTTTCTTGAGCCATGGCTCTGGTGTATATCCAGCATCACCTGAAAGAGCAAAAAAAAAAAAAAAAAAAAAGAGAGAGAAAATGGGGGGTTGCAGTCAGAAAATATAATTTTGTATTCAGCAAGACATTTTACTATGAATAATTTAAATAAAATAGAAAAAAATCCTCTTACCAACATGATATCCACCAGGCATACTACCGTGTGGAAACAGGTGGTAGAGTGAGCTTGTGTGCCAGATGTGGGAATCATGTCCACTGCCAGGATGCTGGGCAGACACATTGGTGATGTATCCCCATGCATCACACACTACCTGGCAGTTGATGGAATGCTAGCCCTTCCTATTGTGGTACTTTTCACCCTGTAGACAGGAGGGGCCCTAATTGCAACATGGATGCAGTCTGTTGGACCAAGTACCTCAGGGAAATGTGCCAGCCTATAAAAGACGCACTTAGTTCTGTTCCGCGGTCATGAGGTGATATCAGGAAATAGATGTACTGATCCACAGATGGGAAAAGGACATCCAGGAACTGCTGCAGTATCCTCAAAGCAGATCTACCCACTATGTCTCTAGGATGTTCCCATGGCAAGTATAGTGAGAGCTAGTCATTCCTCAGTCTCCACAGAGATAGGAAGTCCATGCATTCCTCCGCTACCCCTGTGGGAGTCATACATGCTCAGTAATACCCTTATAATATCCCTGTTCACTCAAAACATATCAAGCATCTCTAGGTTATTTAAAATTATATTGAGTTATTCTGTGTCTGTAGCTCTGCCTTTTGGCAGACAAGCTCCACTGTGCATAAGTGGTTTTGACTTAACCAAGGCAAGTAGCTCATAGCTTGGAAACAGCAAGGCTAGCAGCAAAGGACGGCATTTTCACAGATTGCAAAGTAGGTTGGATTGGTGAGGCTGTCCTTTATATAATGTATTTGCAGATGACACAGAAATAGTGGGAAATTTCATTATGAATCACAAATAGATAGGTTCATAGGTTCATACTAGGCTATCTGCCCAATGGCATTTATAAGCCTAGCCCATAGTTATGTGGCTTTCGCCACCCCTTTAGTTTGAATAAAAACTATGCCTATCATTTTTCTGTGCCTCTGTCAAGCAGTGACACTGAAGTAATCCCTGGGGTATATCTGCGATCTCCCATCCATTGGTCAAGATTCCTCTTGAGAAAGGCCAGCGAGGTGCTCTGCCTCACATGTACCGGGATTTTGTTCCACAGCATAGGGAGTCTCTGGGTGATGAATCTGTCCCTCCAGCACGTTCTATTTATAACCGTGTCAAGGTTTAAGTCTCCCGCCCTTGTGGTTCTGAGGGATCTAGATTTTTTGAGGTGAAGCATATTCATCAAATCTGGGTTTGACATGGCCTTATATGTCAGGCACAGGTCACCTCTGAGCAAGCGGTATGAGACTGAATAGAGCTGGAGTTCTTTCAGTCGGGCAGCATAAGACATATTTTTGAGACCCTTTATCCTTTTGGTGAGGAACTTTTGGGGCCTTTCAAGCTGCAGCAGGTGTCTGGTCAGATGCATTGCGAGCGGGGCATTGTACTCAATCATAGGTCTAATGAGTGATGAGTACAGGGGACGGCGACCTCCCTTGATCTAGATGTGAATCCCTTCATGATCAGGTGGGCGATATAGAAGGTTTTCCTAACTACTTTAGCAACATGAGTGTCAAGCGAAGGCTACTGTCAACTTGGGTCCCCAGATCCCTGATGACTTTTCTGTGCTCAGTGGATTGCCGCCTATATGGTAGCTAGGGGTAACCTTGTTTTCGAAGGGTATGACTATGCATTTTTGGAGTTTAACTTCAGGCCATGGCTCTGGCACCAGTTATCCATTTCTGTGAGGCCCTTCTGGAGGATATCTGTGTCAGATGTGTTTTCGACTATGGCCCAGTTTGCAGTCATCTGCAAACTTTGTCAGCCATAACCCTCCTGTGTTTGCTTGTACTTCAGAAAAGTAGATGCCGAACAAGAGTGGACCCAGGACTGAGCCCTGTGGGACACCACTTGTGACAGGCTTTGAGTCTGACATGGCTCCAGCAACTCTGACCCTGTGGGTTCTGTCACTTAGCCAGTTTGCAACCCATCTTGTGATGTATGGGTTTACATTCAAGCTGATGAGTTTTTCGATGATACCTGAGTGGGGTATTGTGTGAAGGCCTTTGCCAGGTCGAGGTAGGCTGTATGGACTGCCTTTCCCTCATCAATGGCCTTGGTGACTGTCTCGAAAAAGTCAACCAAGTTTAAGAGGCAGGATCTGCCTTTGACAAAGCCAAACTGGGTTGGATCCAAAGTCTGCAAGTTCCCTATGTCTTTATGTATGAGTTCCATTATGATCCTCTCCATGGCTTTGCAGATAAGGCTTGTCAAGCTAATGGGCGGTAATTTCCAGGGTCTGTGGAGGCACCGCCCTTATGAAGTGGGACCACAGTGCGCGCCACTCCTATCCTGAGGTGAGGCTAAGATTAAACAGCTGTCCTAACTGTGGGTTTAATTCCTCGTTGAGTTCATGAAGCACACAGCCGGGGACACCATCCGGTCCCATGGATGCTGTGTTTTTTGCCTTACTGAGGGCAGTTCTCTCCTGGGCCTTCGAGATGTTTGGGGGGCTACAATCCTCTTGAATAGATATCTCTCCTTTTGGGGGGGGAGAAGTTTGCACTGAACCTGTCAGCCAGTATGTTAGCAATGTGTGTAGGTTCAGTAATTTTCACATCATTTTGAACTAATTCTGAGCATATCTGGGAGTTTCCTCCTAAGTTTCTAACATAGCTAAAGAAGGCCTTATGATTGTCTTTAGAGTCCTTGGCGATTTTTCTCTCAAAATTTGCCTTGGATGATTTTATGAGAGCTCTTAGTTTTTTACTTATAATGATCAAAGGTGTCTTACCTTTCAAGGATTTTGCTCTATCTTGTAGTAGCTTCCTCCTTTTGTTGTAGAGCTTGTTTATGGCTGGGGTCCACCAGACTGGGCTTGCCTTTGGTACAGAGAGTCTTAGTTTTGTTTGGGATTGCCTGATCCATGCAGTCCTGTAGGTGCTGGTAGAAGGCATTTGTAAGTGATTCAGCGGTTTGAGTAATGTTTACCACTGGCTCAGGGGCCTTAAAGGAGACCACACTAGTTTTTAGAAGTGTGAAATCGGCTTTTGAGAAGTTTTTCACTGTGGTCTTTTTGTTTCAGGTGGGGGGATGAGGACCTCCAGCGAGATTAGTTTATGATCTGATCTCACCAGTGAGGGTATACTTCGGTGTTGAACATTTTGATCCCATGTTCGTGATGATGAGATCAAGTATGTTTTCTCCTCTTGTGGGGATGGTGACTAGTTGTTCCATGGCAATTGAGTTTATGAACTCCAGGAATCTTTGGGTTAGAGTGTTCAGGCTTGAGTAGTGTTCCCAGTCTATATTAGGGTAGTTGAAGTCACCTAGTATGATGGTGTTTGGAGATACATTTATCCTCAATGTTTTCAGGAAGGCCATGTGAGGTTCCTGAGTTTGAGAGGGTGGCCTGTAACATGCTACAAATTGCAGAGCAGTCTTGCCTATGGTTAATTGCACCTGGATGGTCTCCGATGCATCGTGCGTTGCCACCAACCTTGAGGTGTGGGTGTCCTTTATGAATATGGACACCTTTCTTGGTGTTGTCCGGATTTTGGGGCGGAGCATGATATGAGCTGAAACCTGTTAGTGCTGGGGTGCTCTCAGGAGCCTTGAACCAGGTTTCTGTCACAGCACAGACATCGATGTTCTCCATATTGAGAAGGGCCTCGAGTGCGTGCATCTTGAGAGTGAGACTTCTGGCATTGAGCAGCATTACCCTTAGTGGTTTTCCTTTTTGGTGTTCGAGGGTGGTAGGTTTAGAATTTGAGCCTTGCCTAAAAAGGCACTATGGGGTGGCAAGAGCCTTTGCCAATATCCGGAAGCCCAGGGTTGACAGGTGCAAGCCGTCCCTTGAAGCAGCGTGGCTTGTCCAGCATGTCATCCCAGGCAGACAGACATTGGATCCCCTTTGAATGACACCAGAATTTAAGCCAATTATTAAAGCTGATCATCTTATCACTGTATTGTGGCATCATTCTAGGTGAAGGTAGGATACTGCTCAAGGTCAGGGTCATACCTGCCTGGGCTACATAATCAGAGAGCTCCTCGATGTCCCTTTTCATGTAGTCCAGGAGAGTGCGTCTCGGGTCGTTGACACCAGCGTGGACAATGACTGAGTCGTACTTGTACCTGCTATTGAGAGACCTGAGTGCTTGCGTTATGTGGCGGATTCTAGCGCCCGACAGGCAGCTTACTGTGACCTTCTCCTTACTCAGTCTGGTGGCGGGGCGTCAGTGTGTCTGACTATGGAATCACCAATGACAAGTGTGTCTGGCATTTTGTTTGGCCTTAAGGGCTGTGACTGTTTGACACTCTCACTGTGTGGTCTATGTGTTGCATGTGTTGGGTCGTGAGGTGGTAGTTGTTTGGGTGTCTGCTTTGGTGGCCTCTGCTGTTTTGGTAAATTTTTGATCAGAGCCTCCAGTATGTCTTTGTGTGAGTATGTGTATGATTTGAAGTTGTGATGGTACCATGTGTGACTGGGTATGTATTGTGTGTGGTTACCTTCTCCTCCTGTCTGGTCTTGCCAGTCCTATGTTGAGAGAGCTCAGCCTCCAGTTTGGCCGTATAGTTGCATCTCTCGCATGTATTTGTGTTTTGTGGGAGAAGGAGAGGATTGTCTGTGTACATGAGGCAATTGTAACATTGCCTCAATATTCATCACACCACCAGTTGAGCTGGAGAGGACACTAGCAACTGATCCCTCGACATACTAGAAGTAGTAGATAAAGAGACTTTCTAAGGCCTCCGGGCCAAGTGGGTTTTAGGCTGGTGGGGTACTATCTATAATAAGAGTGCTTTATCAAGGTGCAAGTACTGTAGGAGTAAGTGCTAGGCTTTACAGATAGAGAATAGTCTACTTGGGAATCAAGTAGAGATGAACTTTTCAGTTATAGGATATGCTGGTTAGATCAAAACACTGTACATATGTTTAACCGCCGCTGCTCTTGTGTGCAACAGTGGCAACTCCGCGCTACATCGCGCTAACGCTCGTTTAGCGTGTTTTATAGCAGGGGGCTGAAGGGAGCTAGGAATTGGCCCAAAACGACCAATGGACTACTAGTTTCTGGCTGAAACTTTACCAAATCGGACAAAAAGGCCGCTCAGTGCTTCCCACTCCCACTGGTAAGCAAAGAAACTTCCCTCCTTCCTAATAAGGCAATGGATCAGTAACAGGAATGTTTCATTGGCATATGCTGTTTTACATCATTCCTCTTTTACATCTCATTCTGATTTTGTTTGCTTAAGCATTTTCATGGCTATGAGGTGCATTACCATTAGTGGCCTCTGAATCATGGCTTACCTGGGCTCATCTGTGGACAGTGCAGATAGCCTTAATGCATTTGCTTAATTATTATGAATGAGACCTTTATTTTGACAGGCATTAGTTAACACTGGGCATTCATAACTGTTATATTTTTAGGATGTATAAGGAAATGTTTAGTTTGAAACAGTATTTCAGGATTTCATTTTCAGTACTAGAACAAACAGTCTAATGTAGCTGTTTTTGGAAATAAAAAAATCCAGATTCTTTGTCATTCTCTAGACAACATACAACACCGTACATTGTATGAGTACATAGAAGCTCTTAACAATATGATGCAGCAATCATGGAATAAATGTTTGTGTTGTCTTCTGTTGTTAAAAGGTTTGAAATATTGTGGTAGCTGCTGTAACATCTGTAAATGCTTTGGCAAACATGTTTTTTAACCATCCTGTCTTTTTCGGAGTATGCCCAGATTATAACATGACACTGTTTGCTAATACACAGGGAGGGATTTTTGACAAATATCTTATCACAGTTTAAAAAATAACAGCAGCAGACTCAGTTTGGCAACATCACTACATCTGGCTTTCTTTAGTAATACAGCACGTAATGTCCTGAACATATATTTTTGACAGATTACTTTCCTTTGAAGGAAAAATATATATTTTATAGTGCTGCCAGGTGTAAAAACATCTCTGAAAAGCTTATTTAATTCAAGTCATTGCTCCTGGGTACCATTTTGCACTGCATCAATTTTATAGCCATCTTTGCTTGAAGTTTAGAAGTAGGTCTCTCCAATCTGGAGTTCCTTTGGTAACAGAATCATTGTAATGAGCCAGAAATTCATTAAATTGCACCCCTTGACATATACTCTGCCAAAAATATCAGATATACTCAGGAGTACAGTGTCTAGAGTTGTTATTATTCTGTTACCAGCACCTTCTTGTTTTGCAGAATTCTTAATGCTTTTCCATTCCCTACACTCCTCAATGCATTCACAGCAGTGTTTGTGATTGAGGGGCCTTCTGTATGCTTTAATCGAGTGTTTTGCAGCCAAAAGCGCTGCTCAATTCTACATTAAATTCCACAGGCCTAGTTGCATCGTTCCTGTTCATGAAAATAGCATTTATGTTACAAATGTTATTTGTCCTTTTGTCCTTGATGGCACATGGAAACAGCTATAATAATCTTACATTTGATGGTCATTTTTAGCCTTCTCGTGTTTACAGTGGTGATCAGCTGTGAGTTCTGCATAAGACACAAGGAAATGTGATATGCCCTTTAACCAAGGCACCAGAAAGGAAATCTGGGCCAGGCTGCTGAGGCATGGGCAGAGTGTTAAAAATTTGAAGCCCTGTTGTTTAAATTCTTACCTTATCCCTGTCCAAGTGATGAATTATGCACAGCATCATAGTCACATACCAGAAGATGTAATCATATTTTAGTGTACATATGCATGCTAGCTTATTAAATTCTTACCTTATCCTGTCCAAGTGATGAATTACGCACATCATCATAGTCGCATACCAGGGCGGCCGCAGTGGTGCAGCAGTTAGTGTTGCCACCTCACAGCAAGAGGTTCTCTGGTTCGATCCTCTGCTGGGGTGCCTTCTGTGCAGAGTCTGCATGGTTCTCCCTGTGGTTGCGTGGGTTTCCTCTGGGTGCTCCGGTTTCCTCCCACATCCCAAAGACATGCTGTAGGTGGATTGGACACTCTAAATTGGCCCTAGGCGTGAGTGTGCCTTCTGCAGAAGGTTGGGTGCCGGGCTGGCAACTCAGCACCGTAAAACACCACTGCCAGTCATCAGTGGACAGGTGATCTGCTGTGGCGACCCTTAACCAGGAAAAGCCGAAAGAAGAAGGTCATAGTCACATACCAGAAGATGTAATCCTATTTTCGTATACATATGCATGCCAGCTTATTAAATTCATACCTTATCCTGTCCAAGTAATGAATTATGCACAGCATCATAGTCACATACCAGAAGATGTAACCATATTTTCATATACATATGCATGCTAGCTTGTTAAATTCCTACCTTATCCCTGTCCAAGTGACGAATTATGCACAGCATCATAGGTCACATACCAGGGTGGCCGCAGTGGTGCAGCGGTTCGCGTTGCCACCTCACAGCAAGAGGTTCTCTGGTTCAATCCTTGGCTGGGGTGTTTTCTGTGCGTAGTCTGCATGCCCTCCCTGTGGTGGCGTGGGTTTCCTCCAGATGCTCCGGTTTCCTCCCACATCCCAAAGACATGCTGTAGGTGGATTGGACATTCTAAATTGGCCCTAGGCATGAGTGCATGTGTATGTGTGCCTTCTGCGGGAGGTTGGGCGCTGGGCTGGCAACTCGGCACTGTAAAACTACACTGCCAGTCATCAGCGGACAGGTGATCCGCTGTGACGAACCCTAACCGGGAAAAGTCGAAAGAATAAGAAGATGATCATAGTCACATACCAGAAGATGTAATATTTTCATTTACATAAGCATGCTAGCTTATTAAATTCTTACCTTATCCCTGTCCAAGTGATGAATTATGCACAGCATCATAGGTAGGTACTAGGCTATTGGCCCAAGGGCCTACGTAAGCCTGGCCAACAAGGTTCCCTGCTTTACGCCACCCAGGAAAGTTATTTTCCTGTGCCACTGTCGAGCAGAGACACAGAAGTGATCCACGGGGTGCATTTCCTATTTCCCATCCACTCATCAAGATTTTTCTTGAAGAGTGCTAATAAAGAACTTTGCTTGACATAGATGGGTAGCCTGTTCCAGAGTATGAGAAGTCTCTGGGACAGGAATCTATCCATCCAGCATGTCCTGTTTATTGTGGTGACAAGGTTTAGGTCCCTAGAGCTTGTAGCTCTGAGGGATTGGGATTTCTTTAGGTGTAGCATATCCAACAGCTCTGGGTTTGATATACCTTTATATGTTAGGCAAAGATCACCTCAGAGTAGGCGATATGCTACGGAGCAAAGCTGGAGTGTTTTGAGGCGGTCAGTGTAGGGCATTTGTTTGAAGCCAGTAATCCTCTTTGTGAGGTACTTCTGTGGCCTTTCCAGCTGCTGCAGATGTCTTGTGAGGTACATTCCAAAAGGGCCGTTGTACTCTACAATGGGTCTTATGAGTGTCGAGTAGAGGGGAACAATGACCTCTTTTTTTTTTTCCTTGATGAGAACCTTTTTATGATGAGGTGTGCCATTTAGGAGGAATTCCTGACTACTGTGGCGATGTGACTATCAAAGGAGAGACTACTGTCCACCTGGGTCCCAAGGTCTCTTATCACGCATTCGGTGTTAAGTAGATTGCTGCTTATGTGGTAGTTCATGGGTACAGAGTTTTTACCAAAGGGGATGACACTGCACTTTTTGGCATTGAGCTTGAGGCCATTGCTCTGACACCAGGCATCTGTCTCAGCGAGGCCCTTCTGTAGGATGTCCACATCATTTGGGGACATGACTATGGCTCCTAGTTTGCAGTCATCTGTGAACTTCATTAGCCAGTGGCCATCTGTGTTAGCCTGTACTTCAGAGAAGTAGATAACAAGCAGGAGAGGTCCCAGGAAGGAACCCTGTGGTACTCCACTTGTCACTGCTTTGAGGTCAGATTTAGTGTCTGCAACTTTTACAGTGTGGGTTCTGTCAGTGAGCCAGTTGGCAACCCATCTTGTGATGTAGGGATTTATACCTAGTTTAGTGAGTTTAGCTATAATTCCAGAATGGGGGATGGTGTCGAAAGCCTTGGCGAGGTCAAGATAGGCTGTGTGAACCACCTTACCCTCATTTACGGCTTTAGTGACTGCCTCGAAAAAGTCTGTCAGGTTCAGGAGGCATGGTCTGTCTTTCACAAACCTGAACTGGGTGGGATCCAGAGTTTGGAGGTTACCAATGTCTTTGTTTATGAGTTCCATGATGATACGTTCTATAGCCTTGCAGACCAGGAGTGTCAGGCTAATAGGTCGATAGTTCCCAGGATCAGTGGTGGCTCCCCCTTTGTGGAGTGGGATAACTGTTGCTGTGCGCCATTCAGTGGGCACAAAGGAATGGTCACATGCCAAGAAGATGTAATCCTATTTTCTTATACATATGCATGGTAGCTTATTAAGTTCTTACCTTATGCCTGAATTATGCACAGCATCATAGTCGCATACCAGAAGATGTAATCATATTTTCGTACACATTGGCATGCTAGGTTATTCAGCTGGAGCATTAACTCTCAATCTCTTGGCAGAAGAAATCTGGGCAAAGCCTAAAATTATGGGGGTACAAGGGCCTAAAAATAGGGACAGACTTTAAATATTGCTCTTATAAACTTAGAAAGTTTCTGGAATAACAGGCTTTGTGTTAGCATGCATTTTCTGATAGATATGAAGTCTGAAACTCAAATATGTCATTTATTGACTTCAGTTCTCAGTAATTTGCCAGAAAACCATAAATATTATGTGGAACAGATGAAAAATATGAGGTAAAATTCTGGACAGTTGAGAGATGTGATATATATATATGTGTGTGTGTGTGTGTGTGTGTGTGTGTGTGTGTGTGTGTGTGTGTGTGTGTGTGTATATATATATATATATATATGTGTATATATATATATATATATATATATATATATATATATATATATATATATATATATATATCTATAGATAATATACATATCTAAACACACCCACAATGGTTTAGTCATATGGTGTGTTGTATATAGTAGCCTGTGCACCTGAACCACATATATATGTGGAAATGCTTGCAGCATCATGCAAGTTTGTAGTTAGGGTTGTACATACCATCCTGTACACATGCAATAGAAAGATGTATATATTCAAGTTTATTTAGTTGCTTTTCACACAGCACCATTAACAATACAGGAAACGTAAATGATTTTGTTTGTTAGTTGGGATATTTTGCAGACACCTTAATAGTTAACAACATCAGCTGGGTTTATGGGTTTAAAGACCCCGTGTTTTTAGAATATAGTCAAACAGTCCACTTTTGCTGTGCTGATGAGGTCATAAGGCCAAAACTTGCATGTCCACAGCTAATGGCATTTGGCTTTGTTGGGCCAAAACTCTCCATAAAGTCTTAAAAAGGAAAAAGTCATGGACATTCAGAAACCATATAGCTGAAACACTTGATATCCTTGAGGGGTCATTTGCATATATCCCATGGGCTTCCAAGAGGGTTAAGATGTCACACAGTAAAAACTCTAGCTTGGCTAGGTCTTTCTTGTTGTTTTATATATATATATATATATATATATATATATATATATATATATGTATATATATATATATATATATATATATATATATATATATATATATATATATATATATATATATATATATATATAAATGTATGGATGTGATGTTTGTACTAACATGTAAAAGCACATATGCCCTTGAACATGTAAGTGTTTTCTTGATGTTGAATTACATGTGAAAGGAATGCATATTACTGCCAAAGCTGCAAAACTGGCATCCTTCTGTTGGGCTGTACTGAATCCTTCTCTTCTGTTCTCACTGCACTTGAAATGTGTATAGAATGGAAGGGACGGTACCTCAGGGACAGCTTAACTAGTCTGCAACAGTTCAGGTATGAAATACTCACTGTTAGGTTCTGTATTTGCTAGTGGGTTGTAAAACTTTAAAATAATCTCTTCAAAATGTAAAGGAAGCACTATTTAAGATTTTTCAAAAACCTAATAATGAAATCTATGAAGGTCAAATAAAATTATTAACCAGGGTAAGGTGGGTATATGGAATATTTTTCATGTGTTAAAGTTGCAAATTACAACCAATTTATCTAGACTTGGGGTTAGTATGTAGATAATCTTCAGAGTGTTAAGATCCCCTTCTTTCCATGAAGAGGTAAGTTAGCAGCTGTGGAACAAACCTGCAGCCTTATAGACCTGCTGTTACATCACAAATTGCAGGAGAACAAAAACTAAAGCTGTATTGCTTTTGAAACCATGCAGATCATATCAAGCAAAATGCCAGGGTGCTAGGGATCTTGCTTAGGTTCATAGGTTGATACTAGGCTATCTGCCCTAGGGCATTTATAAGCCTAGCCAGAGTGTGTTTGGCTTTCGCCACCCTTTTAGATTAGTTGACTGTGCCTCTCTATAGTAGATCACAGAAGGTAGCCCTTTTAAGGTTAGTTTACTGTACCTCTGTCAAGCAGGGACACAGATGAGATCCCTGGGGTAAACTTACGATCTCCCATCCACTCGTCAAGATTTCTCTTGAAGAGGGTCAGTGAAGGGGCTCTGCCTAACATGGATTGGGATTTTGTTCCAGAGTGAGGGGAGCCTCTGGGATATGAATCTGTCCCCCCAGCATGTCCTATTTATTTCTGTGCTGAGGTTCAAGTCCCTAGAGCGTGTAGCTCTAAGGGATTTGGATTTCCTGAGGTGAAGCATGTCCATTAATTCTGGGTTGGACATGGCTTTATACGTCAGACACAGATCGCCTCTGAGTAGGCAGGACGCAACTGAGTAGAGCTGGAGTTTCTTTAGCCGAACTGAGCCCCTTGATCCTCTTGGTGAGATACTTTTGGGGTCTTTCCAGTTGCTGCGGGTGTCAGGTAAGGTACATCCCAAACGGGGCATTGTACTCGATTATGGGCCTGATAAGTGATGAGTAGAGGGGCACAATGACCTCTCTTGATCTAGATGTGAACCCTTTTGTGATAAGGTGGGCTATATAGAGGGTCTTTCTAACCACTTTGGCAACGTGATTGTCAAAGGAGAGATTGCTGTCTACTTGGGTCCCCAAGTCCCTAATTACTTCTTTCGTACTTAATGGATTACCACCTATATGGTAATTTACGGGCACTTTGTTTTTCCCAAAGGGGATGACTATGCACTTTTTGGCATTTAGCTTTAGGCCATGGCTCTGGCACCAGTTATCCGTCTCTGTGAGATCCTTTTGGAGGATGCTTGTGTCAGCCAGAGAGACGATTACGGCACAAAGTTTGCAGTCATCTGCGAACTTGGTCAGCCATAGTCCACCCATGTTAGCCTGTACCTCGGACAAATATATACCGAACAAGAGAGGTCCCAGGACTGAGCCTTGTGGGACACCACTTGTAACTGGTTTAGAGTCTGACATGGCACTTGCTATTCTGACCATGTGGGTTCTATCCCTGAGCCAGTTTGCAACCCATCTTGTGACATAGGAGTTGATGTTTAAGCTGGTGAGCTTATTTATGATGCCCGAGTGGGGTATTGTGTCAAAGGCCTTTGCAAGGTCTAGGTAGGCTGTGTGGACTATATTCCCTTCATCTGTGGCTTTGGTAACTGTTTCAAAGAAGTCGACCAGGTTCAAGAGGCAAGATCTGCCCTTAACGAAGCCGAATTGGGTAGGATCCAGTGTCTGGAGGTTCCCAGTGTCTCTGTTTATGATTTCTATGATGATGCACTCCATAGCTTTGCAGACCAGGCTAGTCAGGCTTATAGGGCGATAGTTTCTGGGGTCTGTTGTGGCACCACCTTTGTGGATTGGGACCACTGTTGCTGTACGCCATTCCTTGGGTACATATCCTGTAGTAAGGCTGAGATTGAACAGTGACTTTATATGAGGGTTTAGTTCTTCTTGGAGCTCGTGTAAGACGCAGCCCGGGACACCGTCTGGTCCCATTGATGCTGTGTTTTTTGCTTTGGAGAGGGCAGCTCTCACCTGTGTATCTGTGATCTCAGGAAGGCTACACTCTGTTGGGATAGACATTTGCTCTTTTGGGGGGAAAGGGGGGGGGGAGTTTGCACTGAACCTTTCTGCCAGGATGTTTGCAATGTCTGTGGGTTCAGTGTATTTTTTGTCATTTTGCACTAACTCAGAGCATATCTGGGAGTTGCCTCCCAGGTTTCTGACATAACTAAAGAAGGCCTTGTGATTATCTTTAGTGTCTTGTGCAATTTTTCTTTCGAAGCTGGCCTTAGATGATTTTATGAGGGATCGTAGTTTCTTGCTAGTACTGATCAGTGATGCCTTCCCTTTTTGGGATTTTGCTCTGTCATGTAGTAGCTTTCTCCTTCTGTTGTATAGCTATTTATGGCCGGGGTCCACCAGACAGGTCTCCTGCCTTTGGAAGAGGTTTTATTTGGGATAGCATGCTCCATGCATTCCTGTAGGTGTCCATAGAATGCTTTTGTAAAGGATTCTGCATTTTGGGCTATATTTTCCACTGGCCCGGGGTCTTTGAAGGATTCCACCTCAGTTTGAGAAGTGTGAAGTTTGCTTTTGAGAAGTTCTTCACCGTGGTTTCCTTGGCTAGGTGCAGGGTGGAATATGGATGTCCAATGAGATTTGTTTATGGTCTGATCTTAAGGGCCTGGTGTAGAAAATAGAGACCCCATGTTGATGATGACCAGATCCAATATGTTTTCCCCTCTTGTGGGAGTGGTGACCAGTTTTTCCATAGCATTTGAGTTTATAAATTCTAGGAACCGTTGGGCAAGGGTGTTTGGGCTTGAGTAGTTTTCCCAATCGATGTTTGGATAGTTGAAGTCACCCAATATAATAGTGTTTGGAGAGACCTTCATATTCTCCAGTGTTCTCAGGAAAGCCGAGTGAGGTTCCTGTGTTTGGGAGGGTGGTCTGTAGCAGGCTACAAACTGAAAGGCAATTTTGCCCACTGTTAGTTGCACATGGATGGACTCCGATGCTTCGTGCAGTGCCACTAACCTGGAGGTGTGGGTATCTTTGATAAATATGGATACTCCCCCTCCTTTTGCGGTTCGGTCCAAGTTTTGGGGCCGGAAAGCATGGTATGAAGTATAACCTATTAGTGCTGGGGTGCTCTCGGGAGCCTTGAACCAGGTTTCTGTTACTGCACAGATATCGATATTCTCCATACTGAGAAGAGTCTCGAGTGCGTACATCTTGAGGTTTAGACTTCTGGCGTTGAGCAGCTTTATCCTTAGTTTTTTTTTCTTTGTGTTGTCTATGGGGGTGGGTTTGTCTTTTGAGCCTTGCCTAAAAAAGGCACTATGGGGAAGGCAAGAGCCTTTGCCAGTATTTGAAAACCCAGGGGTGACAGGTGCAAGCCGTCCCTAGCGAAGCAACGTGGCTTGTCGAGCATGTCATCCCAGGCTGACAGACACTGGATCCCCTTTGAATGACACCAATACTTTAGCCAATCGTTAAAATTGATCATTTTGTCTTTATACTGTGGTATCATTCTTGGTGAGGGTAAGATGCTACTCAAGGTCAGGGTCATACCGGCTTGGGCTACATGATGAAAGAGCTCCTGTACGTCTTTTTTCATGTAGTCCAGGGAGGTATGTCTCTGGTCATTCACACCAGCATGGACAATGACGGAGTCATATTTGTACTTGCTTTGAAGTGACCTGAGTGCTTGTGTTATGTGGCGGTTCCTGGCACCCGGCAGGCAGCTTACAGTGACCTTCTCCTTGTTCAGCCTGGTGAGTGGGACATCAGTGTGTCTGACAATAGAGTCACCTATTACAAGTGTATTAGGTGTGTTGTTTAGCCTTAAGGGCTGCGACTTTGTGGCGCACTGACTTTGTGAGCTATGTGCTACGTGGATATTGTTTCGTGGTAGGTGTTGCTTGGATGTCTGCTTTGGAGGTCTCCGCTGCTTAGGCAGATTTTTATTTAGAGCCTCCGAGTATCTTTTTGTGTGTTTATGTGTTTGGTTTGCTGATGCGATAGGTCTATGTGAGACTGGATTTGTGGTGTGTGTGGTTACCTTCTCTTCCTGACAGGCTGTGCCAGTACTGGGTTGAGAGAGCTTAGCCTCCAGTTTGGCTATATAGTTGCATCTCTCACATATATTTGAGCTTGTTGGCAGGAGGAGAGGGTGGTCTGTATACATAAGGCAGTTATAACATTGCTCAAGATTCCCAGATTCACCAGCTGGACTGGAGAGTAAACTCAGAACTGACCTTTGGACATGCCTGAATAATATAGGGAACTACTTATTGACTGATCTGAAAGAACCAATAGGGAGCAAGTGCTTAGAAGGAGTATAAGAGGATGTAGTGCTTTAGTTTGTGTTTACCTATGAGATTACTTATGAGCAAGTGCAGGGCTTTAGAATGAAAATAGAGTGCTTAATTAAAGATTTAGAGCAGTTCTAAGGGAAAAAGTGAAGAGCAGACTTTGTGGAGCCGGGAATAGTTTAAACCTGTTTAAGCGGCACTGCCCGACGCTGCTCTGAGCGCAAGACCGTGCAAAAAGAGAGTTGCAGGGTTTTAAGACAGAGATGAAGGAGTTCGGAATTGACCCAAAATGGCCAATAAAACTACAGCTTCTAGGCAGTAACCACTCCTACAGGGACAGGCAGGCTGCTCAGTGTTAACCACTGCCACTGGTGAACACAGAGACTTCCTTTTAGCCCAAGCAAGCACTGGCCTCCAAGAAACTTACAAACAGTTCAGAACAGCAAATCTGTAACTGAACTTTCTTAAATTTCAGAAAGTGGGAAAAAAGCAAGATTTTTTTGTTTTTTCTTTTTTTGTTTTAGTTTAAAGGTAGCAGAGATACCTAAGTACCAAAATATTCACAGCAGTGCAATAAATGACCCCACACTTGAGTGCTAGACCAAAGTCAGGTAAAATGCAATTTTAAGAGAAAAAATGATTTTAAATTAAGTGCAACACAGGAAATGCCGCAAACAGGCTCTAGATGTGTCCTGAATACTGTTTCTAATACAGATATAAACTTTAGCAAGCCGGAAAATGCCGAAAACTAGGCGGCAAAGCAGTAATTCTAAACAAAAAAAAAATCAGAAGAAAATACTTAAAAACTCAAAAGTGGCTCCTTTCTTCTCTCAGCGTTTTCTCCCCTTGGTAGGTGCTTCAGCAACAACTAACAAGCCTGGAAAGATGCCAAAACCACAATGCAGCAGGGTTTTAAGAGAGAGAGAGATATCAAGGAGTTTGAAATTGACCCAAAATGGCCAATAAAACTACAGCTTCTAGGCAGTAACCACTCCTACAGGGACAGGCAGGCTGTTCAGTGTTAACCACTGCCACTGGTGAACACAGAGACTTCCCTTTAGTCCAAGCAAGCACTGGCCTCCAAGAAACTTGCAAACAGTTCAGAACAGCAACTCTGTAACTGAACTTTCTTAAATTTCAGAAAGTGGGGAAAAAAGCAAGATTTTTTTTGTTTTTTCTTTTTTTGTTTTAGTTTAAAGGTAGCAGAGATACACAAGTAGCAAAATATTCAGAACAGTGCAAAAATGACCCCACACTTGAGTGCTAGGCCAAAGTCAGGTAAAATGCAATTTTAAGATAAAAAATGATTTTAAATTAAGTGCAACACAGGAAATGCAGTAAACAGGCTCTAGATATGTTCTAAATACTGTTTCTAATACAGATATAAACTTTAGCAAGCTTGAATGTACGAAGCAAAGCAGTAACTCTAAACAAAAAATCAGAAGAAAATACTTAAAATCTCAAAAGTGGCTCCTTTCTTCTCTCAGTGTTTTCTCCCCTTGGTAGGTGCTTCAGCAACAACTAACAAGCCTGGATGTACAGTCCTTTTGAACAGGTAAATAAAATGGTAGAACATTGCAATCATCTGGCTGCAATCTGGCTGAATGCTGTCCTCATATTTAGTCATTGCCATAAATTGCTGCTTGACATATTTAACAAGTAGCTTAAACTCCTTTTTTTTTTTTTTAGGTTCTTTAGGTTTTGCGGCCCTCAAGTCAGAATTGCCATCTGGAAGAGGTTCCTCACTGCTTAAGGTGTTTATGGCCTATGCACTGTTAATTTAGCATCTGTAATTTATAATACTTACCACTAGAAAGCATCACCCCAACACACACAACTACCTGTCTCTCTCCCTGATGATTAAATTAGAAATAATTTAGTTAGGTGGTTGTTTTATTGGGATGCATTTTAGCTCATCCTAGCTATTTTGATATTATCCTTAAAGAATATTTATGTTCACCTTGATTTCTGCTCTTTTTTGTTTGTATTTTTTCCTAGTTTGTGAATTATTAAAATTGTTCTGTGTTCTGCATCGTATTGCCTTTGTTGAGTTTATATTCTGACCATCTGTTTCTGGTTAGAATTTGAAAGTGGCCCTGATAGATCAGTAAACCACCCCACTTTTGCTAGTTGTCTGCCATTGACATTTCTGCACCCCACTCCCCTTCTTAAGAGCAGTCAGCTAGATCCTTACCCTATAACTCCTCATCTGTCTCTTAGCTCCATAAGGCCACATTTTATAGGACTGATGAATGGTAGTGCTGCTGTTATTGTTAGGAGACCCTTGGTTAAGCGATGTGACAAATCTGTACCATAGCAGGCAGAATTCTTACCACCACCAGTAGCTATAACCCTCTTTTCTTCTAATATGTACTCTTGAGAGAAAATAAACTAACAAAATAACCTCTCTCTGATAAGAATCAATGGAACTCTTAGGCACTGTACTAACTCGCCGCCACTCTGGCACGTTTATGCACAAGTGAAACAATTAGAAGGGGCAATGATAAGTGTGAGAAGTGATACGATAAAATCCTTTTGAAGTCTGTTATTGGAAAGAGCATCAGCATCCACTGATTGTTCAACAGCTTAAAAGGGCAAATAATGATCAATGAAGGTGGGAAAGTCTGAAGGCAGATGGTTGAAAGCTGACTAGCAAAGTGAAGAATTGTGAACGTTTTAATTTAATTTGCAAACACAAGAAGAACATGCAGAAATTCCATGCAGACTAACCAGAAGCCGGGAATGATCCTAGACTTGAAAGCTCTTAATCCGAGGTTTTAGTGCTGAGGCCCTGTGTATTCAAAGAACAAGTGATGGCAGCTTGGACGAATTGTGATTAGGGGGTTATAGCGTCAGCAGTGGTGTGAGACTTTGACTGCATGGGGCATGGACAAAGCAATTATGGGACTGGGAAAATTTGACTGTTTAACTGCTGAGCTTTGTCATATTCAGTGAGTAGGTGACGTTGGCACATTGCTTCTGTTAAGTGAGTCTTGTGTTCAGCTTAGCAAATGTAGAATACAGTTGTGGAATACTGACCGGAGTCAGTCTGGGAAAAGAAAGATAAGAAAAGGGAGGTGAAGGAAGAGGTTACTGACGGGTCTTTTATAGGGCAGCTCTATAGATGAGGGGTACAGTGTGACCGGCAGAAAGAGAAGTACAGGTAGGTGTATGTGGCATATGACTCAACTCCAACAGTAGGTCGAATAGATTAGACTGTAGTAAAAGAAGTCAGAAAATGGAGGTGTAGGCCTCACGTGGTTGTATTTGTGGGTGTGCAGCAATGGAAAATGAGTTGACAAAGGTGGCAAACAGTGGAGTCTAGGGAGTTTTATGTAGGGAGCTCAGTAACCTTGTCAGAGTCGCTGGCAATACAAAGTGTGAGAAGAACCGGGTAGTAAAGAATCGTGCATTTCAAAGAGTGAATGAGGAACTCGCACAATAAGCATTGATGGTGACAAAATGTACAATGGTGCTCTGGAGAAATGCATAAAAATAAAAGTCACTTTAAATTAAATGTGGGCAGGGGAAAAGAAACATACATGAGAGGGTACAGAGGAAGCTTCAGTGGCAGTACGGAAGAATTATATCAAATAAGGCAGCAGAGCTAAAGTAGAAGTAGTGGCTGGAAGGTATTAGGGTGATATTCCTAAAGGGCAATGACCTCGGAAGACCTTGCCTTTGAAAAAGAAGTCAAGGTTATTATTAATATGTTTGTAGAAAGAGGGTACAAGGAAGAATTGTTAAATAGACTGGCAGAGGAGATTAACGGGCATAGGCATACCAATTTTCCCCCTAAATTGAAGTCTGGGTTGGCCATTAAGGAACCCAATGCTAGGACTTGTTCTGATAATAGTGTTAATTATGAGATGATGTGTTGTCTTGATATGTCTGCAGCATTGTGTCTGTTATTAAAAATTGGAACATTATAAAAGGCAATACAGATCTTCTTCAAATAGTAGGTGGCAAACCCAAATTTGTGTTTAAAAACACTTAATTTAAAAAGGTGTTTACAAAGGGATAACTTTAAAGTTGAGGATGTGAATAAAAGTATGAAGCCCAGAGGGATGTACAAGTGTGGCCTGTAGGTACATCTTGGAAGGCCCTTTTATTGGGCTACCTCATATTGATAGGACCTTACCTGTTAAAGGTGTTTATAAGTGTAAAACACAAGCAATTGTTTACATTGTAGTTTGTACTTTCTGTAGGGAATTTTATGTAGGGATGTCCACCAGGTGTTTGTACCTAAGGATTAAAGAACACCTTTACGCTATTAGGACGAAGAATAGTAGTAATGCCTTATACAGGCACACTATAAATTGTCCAGAATAAGTTTTTGTTTTTGATTAAGGAATATGTGCTTAGAAATCTGAGGGGATGTTGTTATAAGGACCAGGTTGAACAGAGAGAGACCATCTGGCGTCTAAGGCTAGGGGCCGAAAAGTCTCCAGGGATGAATAATTTTACAAGTATCCAGTGTTTTTTTTTAAAAAATAGAAGACTGAAAGTTTGCAAAAGTGTATAAATGTATTAGTACTGTTTGTTTAGTGTGTATAATACTATTATTTAGTATTTTTACATATGTATTTTATGTTTTTGCTGTTTACATATGTAACATTTTTACTATTTCATTCATGTGTTTTTTTACTGACATTTTGTAGAAGCTCAATTGTGTGATTAGCCTTATTGGCAGGTTTCTTAGCAACTAATTAAGGTGTGTTTGAATATATTTAAGAGTAAGGGGGTTGTCATTTGATGTAGGTTTTGAAGAAGTCTCTCTGAGGTCGAAAGCAATAATGAAGGTTTTTTTGCTAATAAGTGTGTTTTATTATTTTTGATCCTGTTCCACCTGTGTAGTGTTTTTTTGTGGATTTTTACTTGTTGGTTTGCCGCTTCATCATTTGGAAATCTTTTTTCTTGTTGTAGTCTACTTTGATGCACAGCAATATAACGGTCTAATTTCTTTACATAATCTGCAGAAGCCATCACTGGAGGGAGTGTCATGGTCTTTTACCTTAAGTAACAGCATCTGAATGCTTGTTGTAGTGTTGAACTGACAGTTGGATGTACACAAAGCAGTAGTTAAGGAGTCTTCTCATTGAGTTGCATACTTAGCTACTGTGGATTTAACATGGTCTGCAAACTTGCCAAGGAGTGGTATCCTGAAGTGGGGAGAAGTTGAGAGTTTATAGTGATGAGACTTTTTTTATGACAGTCCAGAATCCAGATGGCTTATTAATGTTTTACTTTGTAAATTCTTTGTGTAATTCTGCTTGGCTTTTCTGTGTAACTGCTGGCAGTGATTGTGTTTTTTTCTATTTATGAGACTGTAGATTGTTGGCTTGCTTTGAAAATTTCTTGTCCTTGTTGCATTGAACCATACTTTACCCTCACAGCTGTATGGATCCTTGGGAATGAGTTTTTCTACATCTAGATGCTACTTGTGGTAACATATTTGTCAAGTACATTGAGGAAGGAAGGTATTATATTCAGAGCAGTGCTGATTTCTTAAGTGTTCTTTAAGTATTTCCAGCCCATGTGTATATTTTTTTTATTGTGTGAAATCTGTAGCAATGCATTTGCAAGTATGACTACAACAGAGATTAGGGACTGATGGAAGTGATTAGTGTTTTCAGACTGTTAATGTAGAAAGGTGGTAGCTGATGTGGTTAGGTGGAATCCCGCTGAGTTTGCCACTTGTCTAATTGAGAAGTATCTAGTGTAGTATGTTTGTAGTTCCATACACTTCATCTGTGCAAGCTGGTATAGTTACTCATTGAGCAAGTCCCAGGAGGAGTTTCGGAGATGACGTTTTACCTTCGATATTTTTCATATTAGGAATTTTGCTCTGAAAATGGTCACCTTATTTCACATGTAGCCAAGATTGACAAATTATAGGACATCTAGCAGAGGGAGCATTTTGTTTTTAAGAAACTGTTTGTATGAGCCATACTGATTTGACATGGAATAGCTGCATTTCCTGTCTTTACCTAATGTATAATCATAGTGCTTTTACTACCAGATTTATTTTCTGCATCTAATTGTGTTGTACAAAGTATATTTAATAAATTTTCTCCCTGGGTCACATTTGAAAAATGGTCTCTGACCAGTTCTGGTTAAACTGGTTGAAAATGTATAAATAAAAACAGATTTAGATGCCTTTTAATGTAGTACTATTTTTTGGATAGGTCTAAGGTCTTGTGTCCTGAATGTGTTTTACAAGTGTGTTAAGACTGGAATAGTTCTTCTTGCATCATTTTAATGCAATTAGGCTGAGACTGAAAATGGGCACCTCTGATCTCTCTGCTCAAAATCAAAAACTTGAGTTACACTGTAGCAGGATTGGTACTGCCGATTACTTGTGAAGGGATAGCTTATCCTATGTGGATAGTCGTCTTCTGTTGAAGGTGCAGGCATTTCAAGGAGACCGGTTATAGGTCTGTTTGTTTTAAGGGACCATTCATATGGCTTTCAGAAAAGCTGCTGTACAATAGCATTAACAGGCTGGAATAAACAATAAGGTGGTCTGTCTTTTATTTTAGGCCATTAGTGAAAATTTTATATTAAGAGCTTAGGAGCTTGGCAAACTGAAAAGGGCAGAGGTGTGAGCTGATTGACAGTTACATCCATTCCGGCTGTTTTTAATGTAGTGCTGGGTTAGATAAAGTGGCAGTTTCGTTTAATCGGTGTGTTCAGAGACAGGCATTGTGGTAAGCTGTAGGAACCTGAAACTTTTTAAAAAGAAGATGCTTAATCACATTTTAGCCTCATTATTTATAGTAATTACCACTGCAGCTAGAAAATCCATCATTGTTGTTTTGAAATAATACCATTACTTTGCCTAGAATTTTGCTCTGGATCATCATTTGATTCCCCTTGAGAATGTTTTCAGAACTAAACTTTATTAAATTTGGAATGTAGCTACATTCTGTTTCCCTAGAGTATCACACATGAAGACAGAGAGAGAAGTGAATGACAGTTAAAAACTCCTGAAAAATATCTTGTGCACCATGTCTCATCTTAACTCTTCCAGTCCTGCACAACTGAACTTGTCAAAATCGTTTTAGCTAATTTTTATGTGAGCTCAGATATTATTTAAAAAATTCCTTAAGACCTGAGATGAAAAAGGTCATCACAACAATCCTATTTGGTAATATGATAATTTTTAACATTGGTTGCAACAGGCATTTTCCTGAAATGCCTAGGTATTAAGGACTGTAATTAGCCATTGAATCTTTGAATTAAAAGGCTTAACTGTCGATGCATTGCGCAGCATGTACTGTATATCCTACATCTTGCATTCCTTACTTCAAGATATTTTTTACCTGCTGTCAGTAGTTTTGCCCTGTAAACTTTTAATTTCTCCCTCCTTTTTCCTCAGAGGTAGCACCATTCATTCACTATCCTTGTCATGTCAAGTCTTCCTAAGGAGATGACAGGTTTAGATTTTTCTGAATTTTGATCCTCCCACATTCTCATACTGTGATCCTATAAACATCTGGATCCTATTTATATTGGCAAAAAGTACCAGCTTTATGACCTTTAGTTTAGTGCACTTTGAACAAGCCCTCTTTGTTAAATTTGATTTTTCAGACACCAAGTTGAATGAAATGCCATTTTCTTGAAAATTATTGCTATAATATTTACACTTCAAAGTCGGAGCTAGGGTGTAGGTTGGGGTTAGGGACCAAAGCTTTAGTTATTGTTTAGCTTAACTTAAGTGTGGAATGCTGTATCTTGTATGGGAATATGGGGGCTTTGTCTCCTAGAAGAAATATTCTAAGTATGGGTTTAGAAGTTTGTATATTTTTCTTGAATTTGTGTTTCAGTACAATTCTTTTTGATTTCCTCAGCTTTTGACTGTCCAGATTCTGTTATGTTGTCCTCAGCAAATTTGTCTTGGAGGAATTGTCTTAGGCCTGAAAACTTTCTGCATGTGTCTTACCTATGAATTAACTGCATTTTTTGTTCCATCCTTCCTCCCTCTGTTGAATTCGTATTCTTTCTTGAGCCCCATTTTCCCCCGATGGTTACTGATAAATATATAATATATTTTACATAGATCATTTTAAATACCATGCGCTGCTGTTTGATTTCTTTGTCACCATTATGGCTTTGTTGTCCTTAAAACTGGAAGTTCAATGATTTGTTACATGCCAAAAAGTGTGAAAGTGGTTTGTGTACAAGTTGGACCAAGATGTCTTAGTACCCATGCTTGTTGTACAGCTTTTAGACAACACTACCTTCAAATAAGTTTAGAACTGTAGTAAGAAAAACAACTAAATGAAACATGTTGTCATTGTTTGTAATGGCAGAAGAGTGGATTGGATGGGAACTGCGGTATGTTTCTTATTTTTGTAATAAAATATAAGAAAAAAAATTGACTATAGGTAGTGACCACTTGAACTGCTGTCCCCCTCCCCCAAACAGGTCATGTTCTACCTCTGTATTAGGCAAGTTTCTACTTAACCAACAGCACATTTTATCCATCCCTAATAATAGCTGCCTTATTCCTGCCTCATGCATTGCTGAAATATATAACTTTCTTTGTTTTTGACCCTACCACCTCCTTAGGAAGACTTTGACAGACATCTGTGCACCTTTCTGTGAAACAGCACTTTGACATTACCACCAATGATGTGCCAATCATCCACCACCCTTGCTGTGAACAATTCCTTGTATTGTTTCTGAACCATCTTCCTTGTATGTTCAGGTTGTGTCCTCTTGCTGGCCTGCACCTTTTTTCTGTTTTTTCTTTTTTTTTCTGTATGCCTCCTCTCCCTTCTTTCTTCAAAACTATGTATGTTAAGTTTCTCCATCCTCTGTTTACATTCTGGTGAGGACAATGTACAGTTTTTGTTACCCTATGCAAGTCTGATTTAGCCTGAATGTGTCCTTGTAAAGGGCAGGCAGTTCAGAACTAAATAGATGGAGTCTTACAATTTTTAGGTAAAAAAGGTTATGCTTTCTCCTAATAGTACCTGTTTCTATGTATTTCATTGCCCCACCTGCCTTCCTTGCTGTTTTGACACATTGATCCAAACCAGGATGATTCTCACTTTTATATCGTTACTGCCTTCCCCTTCACCTCTGGTTTTCCTTTCCAATGTTATTGCATACCCTATGCACTATTATGTATTCTGCAGTGAATTTATGCTGAAGCAATGTAGAGACTTTTTTCTTTTTTCAGATTTTTTGCACTCTCTTGAATCAGTTACCTGTGTAATTTAAAAAAAAAAAAAAAACAAGCTCTTCATCCTAGATTTTTCACAGCATCACTTGCGCAGAATTGTAGATGATTGGCTCTATTACTGACCCCTGTGTTGTCTCACTGCTAAATAACCTTTCAAATGAGTTGCCTTGCTCCTTGTTTTAAATGTACTGTTACCCTGCAGTCAATATAAATCTCACTTGTTTGTTTACTAACGTTTTCTGTAGGTTACATGACAAACATATTGTCAACTCTTAAGTGAGACATGCCTCTGGCCTCCTTCCTCCACCATGCTTACATAATCAAAGAACTTTACTAGAATTACAACTATTTTTGGAAATCAGTCCTGTCCATTTTTTTCCCAAAGGGTATCCTGGGCATATATATATATATATATATATATATATATATATATATATATATATATATATATATATATATATATATATATATATATATATAGTGGTTTTGTCTACTGTTATTAGATTTGGCATTCATGGTTTTCATGCTAAGAATCTGTCTGGTCTTGGGTCCGCTGTCCCCATTGCTACCAAATATTCTAAAATCCCTTAATTTAGCAGGGAATTCATAGTTCCCACTAAAGCTGTGGTTGAATCGATAAGTCAATAGATTTTAGCCTCTGTCCTGTTCCCCGTCAAAGGAAATTATATCTGCCATTTTCCAGCCTTCAAAAACCTTTCTTGTTTGCCCTTCCTTCTGAAAGAATTCTAGGAGTGAGGTTGTCTCGTGCCATTGCCCCATCCATTTTTTTGAATTTCTATTTTATTTTTTCCTGATCCTTTCTTCTCTGAAATGGCTGGGAACAACCTCATTATTCATATCCGGTGTCTTGATTAGATAAGTTCACCCCACTATTCTTTTGCAAAGGCTGAGCCAAAGCTTTCATTTAATAGTCTTGCTTTTTTCATAATATTTTCTAAATCCATTTTATTAAGATTCAGTATGCCTCTCTTTGCCCTTCTTTGCTCCCTCTTGGAAACTTTTGTCTTCTTTGACTGCATTTGCTTTTTCACTTTTGCCCGTTATCCACGGTTTCCTGCTTCTTTTTGTCATAATTAGTGCTGCTAACTGCTTCCTGTATTTGGCTTCCAATACCTCCTAAATGCTCTGTTTTCCCCAGCTTCTCATTCCATCTTATTTAAGAAACATTATTTTTTGTTCTTGTGTACATATTTATTACTACAAGGATGTGCTGCTTCTAGCAATACTGTATGTATTCCTAATGTTCTACAGATTGTCCTCATGCTTGCTTGCTAAGCCTTCGAGACACACTGCCCTATTTCATCATGCTGTGCTTTGGAAGAGTGCAATCCTCACTTTTGATTGTCCTATTAAAGTGTTTGCAGTCCATTTTCTTTGGTGGTCTGTTGTCCCCTTATGGTTGCTCAGACCCAGATGTGTCTTACACTTCTATATATGAGAAGGTGAAACCCAAAAATCCCAGTGTACTGTTACTTGACATATGTAATGCAGTCTGAGAGAGAGATGTGATTATTTTCATACATTGGAGGCTACCGTTTCACCAAAAACCATGGTCTGCGAACAGCACACAGTAGCAACAAGACCTGTACTTATCCCTGTCAGACTAGCTTATACTGAGATTGTCAGAAAGTCACTGTCCACGCCTCCTAGAATCAAGAAGACAAAGCTTCAGTAGACATCTATAAATACTGCACCACTGCCCACCCATACATTGTGAGAAGTCTCTAGACTGTTGTCTCTGAACCTTTAGTTACAAGCTGAAATGCAATACTGATTGATGTCTACCATTGGGTCTAGGATTCCATGCTAATGAGGGTGGACTAATACATGGTGACCGTTCTCTCTTCAATGCCAGGATCCATGACTATCACCTAGATTTGCCTCATATTGAACACTAATCAACTTCCTTTGCTATGCAGTTACCAGAATCCTAAATATTTGCTCCTTGTTCTTCCTAGCCATGACACCAGACAAATATATAAGGTCTCCATCCCTTTCTCTGGTTCTGGCCTTCTAACTGTGGAATCTCCACCAGGTATTTGGGTCTCATGTTCCACATTTGTGGAGGGACGTGGCATGTTCTATAGTCTTTATCACAGGTACTTCCATAGAGGAGCCAATCTATGCCTATAGAGTATTAGAACCGTGAGGTGGAGCAAATGGAATGATGAGTCTATGTTCTATTACCTTTAATCACCCAGGGCTCACTGTGGTATGATGCCAGTTTAGGGGAGTAGCAGATGGGAATAGTGACATTTCCAGTGATTACTTTTAAGGCATTTTACTGTATCATATCAAGCATTGTATAGCACACACACACACACACACACACACACACACACACACACACACACACACACACACACACACACACACACACTTAACCCAAAGTGCAGGTGTCAGGGTCCTGAGTACCACTGGTTCTTCATGGTGTACTTTATCCAAGTCTTTTAGGTTTCTAGTACCATGATGGGAATGGACCCCATTCCTAAGTCAAAGTATGATTAAATTTCATGAAATTAGTATTGTTTCAATCTTTGATGCTAGTCAAAAGTGCTCTTTGCAACACCCTCATTGTGCCCAGAATGACCCCCTCCTGTAATTCATACGAAATTCATGTATCTAAATATGAATTTTGTTATGAGACCCATTGCTCCTACTACTATTGGAACAGTCTGGATGGCCTTTTTCCACATTGTCCCTGTTTCTGCAAAACCTGGTATTTTGTGATTCTGTCTACACGTAAGACACTGTAGTCAGTGGATCTAGAAAATTCAATGATCAGTGCTACTTTTGTCTTGTTGTCATGGACTGCTATATTTAGTAAGACACTGTAGTCAGTGGATCTAGAAAATTCAATGATCAGTGCTACTTTTGTCTTGTTGTCATGGACTGCTATATTTAGTAAGACACTGTAGTCAGTGGATCTAGAAAATTCAATGATCAGTGCTACTTTTGTCTTGTTGTCATGGACTGCTATATTTAGTAAGACACTGTAGTCAGTGGATCTAGAAAATTCAATGATCAGTGCTACTTTTGTCTTGTTGTCATGGACTGCTATATTTAGTAAGACACTGTAGTCAGTGGATCTAGAAAATTCAATGATCAGTGCTACTTTTGTCTTGTTGTCATGGACTGCTATATTTAGTTTTCTTGCATCTATTTTTGACTGTTGGTAATGGGTATTAACTTCATTGTTCTCTATAATGTTGAGACCAGTTGGCATAATTGTTAAGTTCTTTGCCTTCCATGCATAAGGTACAAGGTTCGATCTTGACCTCCGACCAATGCCTGTTTGGAGTTTTCATGTTCTCCCTGTGTCTCCGTGAAGTTTCAACCATGTTCGACAAACATGCTGTTTCCATCTCAAAACTCTCCAATGAATGGAGCTGTGGGCAGCAGCACAGAATCTACATGGTGCCCTATAGGGGGAGGATTTGTACAGACCAACCGCTATGGGCATCTACTGTGATGTGCAGTATCCTCAAGATAGGAGAACACAGATCACAGACTGCACACTGTGGCAAGGATAGCCACTCAACGATGTAAAATATGGCTCTAGGTGATTTGATCATGCTGATTAACCAAAATGGGCATGGGTAGTTAATGGTGATAAGTGGTTTGAGGACCCGGCCTACTCTGACCTACACCAGGGACCCTTGCTAAATGTGTGTGGGGGTATATGTGCCCTATTGGCTAGTATGTGCCCACCATAAAGCCCAGCAGCCCTGGGTCAATAAGCTGCTGGCCAGCTGGTGGCTAGTTTTCCAGCCTGGGTTGCATGGGATAGCGCTGTTGAGCAAAAGCTGGACATAAAACCAACCAACCTGACAAACATGAACTGAAAATTGCTATGCTTAATGTAGGTTCACTGACAGGATGCAGCTTGGAAGTGGATGACATGATGATACAGAGGAGGCTGGACATCCTATGTATCCAAGAGATGAGATGGAAGGGCAATGCAGCAAAGCCACTTGGCTTGGGATCCAGACTCTACTACTCAGGAGGCGGACAGGCTGGAAGTGGTGTAGGAATTGCAGTGAGAGAGAGGCTTCAGAAGGGAGTGAGGGATATCATTAGAATTAATGACAGACTCATGGCAGTCAAACTCCAGTGTAATGATAGGGCAGTATTCATAATCTCAGCCTATGCCCCACAGCAGGGTTGTGATAGTGAGGTTAAGAGTGCATTCAGACAGCAGTTGCATGACCTACTAGATAAAGCAGGAGAACATGAATTGATGCTGATAACAGGTGACTTGAATGCACATATCAGGCCATACAGAACAAGATATGAGGACTGCCTGGGTCCACATGGTTGGGGTAACAGGAATAAAGAAGTAGTAGTAATTCAAGACTTCTGTCTGGCAGATGTCTTGATAGCCAACACAGGGTTAAGAAAGAGAGACAGTCACAATATCACATACAGGAGTAGCCAACATGCAACTCGGATAGACTTCCCCCTAGTAAGGAAAAGCCACTGGGGTATAATCCATGATTGCAATGGCATCCCTAGTGAAACAGTTGGAGCACAGCATAAACCACTGGTTGCCACAATCAGCTGCAAGCAGTGGTCAGAGAAGGCTCTAAGGTCAACAGAGACCACGCTGAAGACCTGGAAGTTGACTGGAGAGAAAGTACAACAGTTCAAGGAATTACTCAGGGCTCTAGCACCCAAAGAAGAGGAGGAAATAGGTGGAGTTGAACAAGAATGGTAGCACCTAAAAACAGGACGTGCTAGGACTACAGAAAAGATATGTTGCCGAGCCAGGTATGGAAATAAGGTACATAAGGAAAGCTGATGGTGGAATGTGGAAGTCCAGGAAATCATCAAAAGAAAGGAGGAGTGCAGAAAAAAGTGGGAGATAGAAAAACTAACCAGGCTAGGAAGGACTACTAGTTGGCTAACAAAGGAGCTAAGAAAGAAGTTGCAATAGCAGAGAATACCGCATCAGTGGCACAAAAAAGCTATATCAGGTTGCAAGGCAAAGACAGAAAGATAAAGAAGATAGTAGACACCCTTCATAAAGGATGTCAGCAATGACCAGCTCACCAATCCACAGGACATCAAAGGCAGATGGAAGGAGCATTGCCAGCAGCTTTTGAATGAAGAAAACCCCACGTAAGGTGTACTGCCCCAGAAACAGCCTATGGTGAGAGAAGAGGAGGAGCCCACCCTAGAAGAAGTAAGAACAGCAGTAAGGGAAATGAAGTCAGGGAAAGCAGCAGGCTCAGATGAGGTCACAGCAGATATGATAAAGATGCTGGGTGAGATAGGGGAGAAATGACTCCTAAGGGTACTCATAGCAGTGTGGAGAGAGATGTGTATCCCAGATGACTGGGGAATAAGGATATCAATGCCAGTCTACAAGACCAAAGGGGACATCCACAACTGTGAGCATTACAGAGGCATCAAACTCCTATCACATTGCATGAAAGTTCAGGAGAGGGTGATTGATAAATGGATATGTAGAGTAGAAGAATGTAAGATGAGAAATGAGTAGTTTGGATTCAGATCAGGATGCATCACAATTGACCTGATGTTTGTAGTGCGACAGATACTTGAGAAGAAGCTAGACATGAGGAGATAGTCCAACTGGGCATTCCTAGAATTGGAGAAAGTATATGACAAGGTCCCAAGAAAGCTGATCTGGTCAGCACTGCGGTGGTTTGAAGTCCCAGAAACATTGGTAGAATTAGTGCAGGCCTGGTACAAGAACCCAATGACTCAAGTACGAACAGTGTCCGGCCTCACAGAGGGGTTCCCAGTGGGTGTGGGTGCACACCAGGGTTCAGCTCTGAGCCCACTGCTGTTCATACTGGTGATGGACTACATTAGCAAACTGGTCGGAGGGGGCAGATCAACAATGTTGCTGTATGCAGACAATGTGGTATTACAGGCAGACTGTGATCTAGAACTTCAGCAACGTATAGGAGAATGGAATACAAAACTGAGGGCTCGTGATGAAACTAAGAAAAGATAAGACTGGGCAGCAAACTGGGGAAATCAGAAGATGCTGAGAACTCAGATAGTTGGGAAGATAGTGGAACAGGTAAACAGCTTCAAGTATCTGGGAGGAGTAGTTGAGGAGAAGGGTAGTCTGAATGAAGAGGTGAAAGCTAGAATCAGACAGGCTGCAGCCAACTGGCATAGAGCATCAGGTGTAGTCTGAGAAGCCTGCCAAAGAAGCTGAAAAGTAAGGTGTATGAGACAATGGTATGACCAATACTACTCTATGGTATAGAAACCTGGACAGAAAAGACAAAGCATATGAAGAAGCTAGAGGTGATGGAAATGAAGTGCTTGAGAAGGGTGGTAGGATGCACACCATGGGACAGGTGAAAAAATAAGGACATAAGAGCAGAAACCAAGGTAGCTCCAATTGCAGAAAAGATCAAAGAGAATAGATTATCGTGGTTTGGACACGTGCAGAAAAGCAGAAGTCAATCTGGTGAGGAAGATTTGGGACAGACAGGAAGAAGGTAAGAGGAAGCGAGGACGTCCAGCAAAGAGGTGGATGGACTGTGTGAAAGAAGATCTGCAACAGTCAGGCATGAGTATTGAAGAAGGCTGGAGTGTGGCACTGAATCAAGAGAGTTTGCGACAGTTAACACGATACCCTTACCCATATAGAAAAAATGGGGGCTGATGATGATACACACAAACACACACACACACACGCATATATATATATACACATACACAAACACACATATATGTGTGTGTATATATATATATATATATATATACACACACACACACACACACACACACACACACACACACACACACACACACACACACACACACACACACACACACACACACACACACATCCAAAAGTAGCAACCATTTTCGGAATTCCAAAGATACACAAAGGATTGGAGAACCTTAATTTTAGACCCATAGTTGATGGACGTGGGTCAAAAACTTATCCCTTTGGAGTGGTCATTGATAAATGGTTGAAACAACAGGTCCTGAATAGTGAACATATTCTTAAGGACTCATGGGATTTTTTAGGAAGGATTAAGCATGAATTTTTCAATAAGGACATAATATTCCTTACAATTGATGTAGTAGATTTATTTACATCTGTTCCTACAAAAGAAGGTCTTGAATTTTTTGAGGACTGTTTACATAAAAACACCCTTTCAGGAAATGATAAGAAAAACTTATTGGTGGAATTTATGGAAATTGTACTTGATTACAATTACATTCTTTTTGATGGAGACTATTATAGACAACACACAGATGTAGCTATGGGAGCCTCTTGTGCTCCCATATTTGATAATCTTGTTCTTTTGGAGTGGGAACAAAAGTATGTCTTAAATAGTGAAATTTTCAACATATGAAAGTATATGTGAGATTCCTGGATGACATTTTTATTTTATGGCAAGGTCCAGAGAACACAATTATGAATTTAGTTGAATATTTTAATGACAGTACGGCATTTTTAAAGTTTACACATGTATACAATAAAAATGGAATAAACTATTTGGACACATATATAGAAAAAGATAATATGTGTTTTAAATCTAAGGTCTATAGAAAGCCATCCTTCAGTAACTCTTACTTACAATATACTAGTGACCATCCATTTAAACAAAAGATTAGTATAATAAAAGGCCAATTGGTTAGAGTTGCTAGGATGACTTTGAAACAAGATGACTTGGAAGGTGAACTAAACATAAATCTTGGCGAGTGACTTCTAGTGGCGGCAGTGTTTTTACAACTTTATAAGTGGACTATTAACTGTCGGGCTCAAGTTTGTGTGGTTATATATATATATATATATATATATGTATGTGTGTGTGTATATATATATATATATATATATATATATATATATATATATATATATATGTATATATATATATATGTGTGTGTGTGTGTGTGTGTATATATATATATATATATATATATGTGTGTGTGTGTGTGTGTATATATATATATATATATATATATATGTGTGTGTGTGTGTGTATATATATATATATATATATATATATGTGTGTGTGTATATATATATATATAATATAATATATATATATATGTATATATATGTGTGTGTGCGTGTTTATATATATATATATATATATATATATATATATATATATATATATATAAAATGTGTGTGTATATATCTATATATATGTAAATAAATATATATATATAATGTGTGTGTGTGTGTGTGTATATATATATATATATATATATATATATATATGTGTGTGTATATATATATATATATGTGTGTGTGTGTATATATATATATGTGTGTGTGTATATATATATATATATATATATATATATATATATATATGTGTGTGTGTGTATATATATATATATATATATATATATGTGTGTGTGTATATATATATATATATATATATATCTATATCTATATATATATATCTATATATCTATATATCTATATATATATATATATATATATATATATATATATATATAATGTATAAATGTAACAAACAGCACAATAAACACAGCCAGGATCAATCAACAGGTCAATGTGCTGTTCAAACATTTTTACTTGTTGCCAATATGTTCAAACCACAAGCAGTTACACAGCTTTTAACTTTCTAGAGCACATAGTGACCCGAAAGCGCTTATCCTACGTTCTTCCTTTTTATTGTTTTATTATTATTGTTTTATTGTTATTTTAATAAATACATGGACTATTTAGTACTACTTAGTA